>NW_018219908.1:4579-11844 GCF_001263595.1 Phalaenopsis equestris
TAGATTATCAGCAAAACTTTAAGGTATTGAACTCCACATGCAGAGAAGACTTGCACCAGGATGTGATACACAAGGTTGATGAGAGGAGAGAAGGGATTTACCTGGAAGGGGATAAATGCCGAAGAAAGGAGCTGCTGGCCTCCTAGGATTAACGCCGAAGAAGCAGGGAGAGGAGCATATTGTGGATGGAAGAAGCAGCGAGAGAGACAGAAGAAGCAGCGAGAGAGCATAGAGAGGAGCTTATTGCGGGCAGAAGAAGCAGCGAGAGAGCTGAGCTTACTGCTGATGGAAGAAGCTGCGAGAGAGCGGAAGGAAGCAGCGAGCGGCTAGGGATCGCGAGGTAGGCAAAGAGCGAGGTAATTCGCGACAGTTTATGTGAAGGGCAGCGGAAGTAATTCAAGGTTAAACGCAGCGAAGGAAACGCTAACCGCAGGGGTAATGCCGCGGGCCAGATTATGCCAAATTCGAAATCACGTTTTTTAAAAAGCTGGCCGAACGTGCGAAACAAATACTACAGCGGCGTTTTCAAAAACGCCACCGTAGTTTTAAGCTGCCCCAAACGGGCCCTTAAATAATAGCCTTTTCTAACAGTAATTCCTATTCCTCATTCTATGGGTTGAAGTTAATTTTATGAGAAAAAGAAAGCCAAACGTTAAAATTGTCGTGATTATTCCAATTACATATATGATTAAATTAATTATCTTCCCACAACTGGTTTCTTCCTCCAAAATTGTTATTCCAATTAAAGTTGGAATGACTCTTCTAGAAAAGTTACAATAATCAGAATAATCAGAATAAGGATTGTGTTTCTCAGGGCTAGTCTCAAAATAGTTAGTCTCAATCAATTGTCCAAATGAATTTTCCTCAAAAAGTGGGGGTCCTTAAGGATAACTTTTAATGCAAGGATTTAACTTTCTCGTAATATCTATAACCTGGGAAGCTAAAATGGTCAGAATTTCAGCTTCATAAAAATTCACTACCCTCTAAGGGTTTACTCTATCAAAGCTACTAGCATTATAATCCAAAAATGAATATTTCTTATCTTGTTGATCCGTCATTTCTATAATAAATTTATGAAGTCTTTTCTAATTCATAATCCTCCTAACAGTTCTCTCTAGTTCTGATTTATACGATTCAAGGTCTATAGCTCCGAACTATGTAAAAAAATTTAAAGACTCAACTAATATGATAGATATCTAAAGCTTTTAGCACTAAAAAATATTTTTGGTAATTTGGATTTTCTTTAAAAAATAGGTAGCTACACATGATTAAATCTCATCACAAGAAAAAAAGAGTAAGAAAAAATACTCACTACATATGAAGAAAACACAACATAAAACTTCAAATAAATAAAAAAAATCCAAGTGTTTACAACAATTATAAGATAATGAAGAGCACAATACTTAGTTTTTTTTCTTTTAAAAGATAGATGAAAATACCTCCAAAAAAGTTTCTTGCTGATCCACGCAAAGCTCAGACAATTCCTTACATATACTTCTCAAAATCACTCACAAATCTTTCTAAAAAAGGTATAAATCTATATCTCCTACTCCAATCTACAACCTCTAGACCTTCTATGAGATTCCAAGAGTTTTAAATGACAAAAAGTGCCTTCCAAAGCTCTAAAAGTCACCTTATAACTCCTTGGGGAGTCTAGAAGTTGTCCAAAGCCGTTTTTGGAACCTAGGCGCTAGAATGTAGCACCATGACACCAAAACTGGGCAAGACTGGCTCTTGAGGGCCACTTTCTAGTGCCCAGGTGCCAATCTGCTGGCAACTCCCCCATTTCGCTCTGTTTCACTCTATTTTGCCCTATGTCATCTCAAATCCACTCCAAGTGTTATACCTGAAAAATAAACATGAAAATATCCTTTCTTTAAAGTGAAATTTCATTCAAAAAGATGTGCTAGATGTAGAGGAGATTAAGCATAGAAAGACATATTAAAATACGTCAGGTCAAAATTTTCTTCCTTGCTTGATTTGACTCTAAATTGCACTATTTTTGCTCCTCTTTCTCCAAAACTCCACTTCTTGTACCTGAAACCAAAAACATGCAAAAAACCTTCCTTTAAAGTGCAATATCATTAAAAATGAGCATAAAAATACATATAAAATGTAGGTAATTTTTACACATGTCACACCTCCTTATGGATTCCACTACATAATAACTTTAACGAACCTTTCACACCAAAGCATATCCTTTGAAGTTTCTTTGATGAATCTTCTACTCAAGTTACAATATAAAATTAAAAAAAATGCAAAATACTTATCTTGAACTCATCTACAAGCAAATTCTTTGAAGTTTCTTTGATGAATCTTCAACTCTCCTTACACGTTTACTCCAAAATAAAAAAATAAAGACTCACACACAAATGCACCAATCCTTCTTATCACCAAAAACCTTCTCAAATCCCTTTTTCAACTAGCCATGAATGTCTTTAAATAAATCTCTTAAAATCACTAAGAGACATTTCAAGCACCTCTTGAAAATTCATCAAAATTCATTGAATACAAGAGAAAGTTGATTCTGGTGCCTAGGTACCACCCTTCTAGAAGATTTTTATTACTGTCTGGAACCTAGGAGCCAGATCTTGGCACCATGGTGTCAGAGTTTCTGAGTCTGGTGCTTAAGCACCAGAAGTTGGCACCTAGGCGCCGCAGTTTAGATCTTAGCTCCTTGCTCCATTTTGCTTAGTTTTGCTCCATTTTTGCTCATTTTTCACCAAACACCATTTCTTGTACTTGAAACCAAAAACATGTAAAATATTTGATGAATCTTTAACTCTCCTTACACGAATACTCGAAAATAAAAAAAATAAAGACTCACAAACAAATGCACCAATCCTTATTATCACCAAAAACCTTCTCAAATCCCTTTTTCAACTAGCCATGAATGTCTTTAAATAAATCTCTTAAAATCACTAAGAGACATTTCAAGCACCTCTTGAAAATTCATCAAAATTCATTGAATACAAGAGAAAGTTGATTCTGGTGCCTAGGTACCACCCTTCTAGAAGATTTTTATTACTGTCTGGAACCTAGGAGCCAGATCTTGGCACCATGGTGTCAGAGTTTCTGAGTCTGGTGCTTAAGCACCAGAAGTTGGCACCTAGGCGCCGCAGTTTAGATCTTAGCTCCTTGCTCCATTTTGCTTAGTTTTGCTCCATTTTTGCTCATTTTTTTGCTCATTTTTCACCAAACTCCATTTCTTGTACTTGAAACCAAAAACATGTTAAATACCTTCCATTAAAGTGCAATATCATTAAAAATGAGCATAAAATGGTAAGCTTTGACCTTTTATTCCCATCCCTACATTCAGGGTAGGCTTTGACGTCTTATTCCCATCTTTACATTCAGGGTAGGCCTTTGACGCCCAATTCCCATCTCTGCATTCAGGGTAAGTATTTAAAACCATCTTCCCTTCACTGCGCTTGTGTTTTCGACTCAATTCAGTTTCCTCACACATAATTTCATCTCCTTAAAATTTTAAATCAGAATCCAACCTAATTTCTAAGTTATTCGATTCAAACCGAGCCTTTTGTAGGACTGCCGATTTTGCCCAGCGATTGTCCCCAAAATCTCCTTTCTTTTCCCTAGTTAGAATCTATGTTATTCCTCAAGGGAAACAACTGTCACTCAATTCAACTCTTTGTTCTAGGTCTGCTGACTTAGAATTTTGTGTTGACGTTGTTGATCTCATCGGTCAACTCCAATAAAAGCGGTGTGCTCTCCCAACACACCACACTTATTGGGGGTCCATTTGTTGACCTCACTTTTGGTTCAATTCTTGTTTCCTCTTTAGTAGTCTAGGGTCTAGCCATATGAATTTACTGTTGATTATTGTTGGAGGACTAGAAAAGGAACCCTCACCTTTAGAAATTCTAAACTCTTCTCTACTCAACTTGAAGTTCTACATATTGGTCCTAACCTCTAGCACTTAGTAGGTGGTGACAATATGGGGGAGCTCAAGGAGAGTTCCCATAGGTTTGCTTTGCCTTAGGGTGGCCTCTGGGTGTTGTTCTTGAGCTAGTGCATACACTATCAATCACTTGCACATTACACTCCCACTCAGAACCCTAAACACAATTTTGTTAACTTTGATCCCTTGATCTTTTGGGAGACTCATGTTGATGGTCCCCTAGAATCATTAGCCTTAGGCTAGGGTTTAAATAAGACCAGTACATAGAGGACCCAAATGGAGATTCCATTGGTCCATAGTTCTAATAGGGTGGTTGGCACCTCAATTTCACCAAAATACCTAACTTAGCCTTTTACTCCCCAAATTTACACAATTTACCAAAACACCCCCAAACCCTAAGTTTGACCAAAATTCCCAATTTCAGCCAAAATACCCAAATTTGTTCAAAAATCATCTCAAAACATTTGAAACCATCCAAATTTCCCAAAACCTCCTAAAATTGCCAAAATTACCAAAATACCCTCAAAATGACCAAAACTACCAAAATACGCTTGGTAGCTCAAACTTTCCCAAAACCTTCAAAATCATTTCAAATGTCCCCAAAACCAATTTGGACCCTTCAAGTGAATACAATTTGATTAATTTGACTTCTTTTGACGAAAAGCCCCAAATTGCCCTTAAAGGCCCAATTACCCCAATTCACCCCAATGTCCACCAATTTGGTTCCAATTTCTCCTAATTTCAATTATAAACTCAAATTAATTATGATAAAACTCAATTTAATCCAAATCCCAACCCAATTGACCTATATTTGAGTCCAATTTTAACCCAAATCAAAAAGTACCAATTTGGCCTAAAACCAAAATCCCACACCCCCTTTTTTTCCCCAATTTAGTCATGTCTCCAATGTCACTAAATTGAATGCCCAAATCCAAAAATTGACACCCAATTAATGTTTAAAACTCTTCATAACATCTCCCTAGACCATTTCAAACCATCAATTTGGACTTAGCCTAACTCTAGCCTAACCTAAGTTCAACATGCCCAAATTGAGCAAAAGCCCAAAATCCTTCAAATTGAGCATTCAATTGACCTTAAAATTACTTTAATCCTTCACCAAAAATCTTCATTAGAATAATCTACACAATTTTGATCAATCCATTGGGCTCAAAATCATAGCTAGCTTAACCCAAACCCAACTTTTAACCTTTATGACCGAAATTGGACCCATGTACCAAAATTGACTTAGCCATCTGCTAAGTTGATCAAGCCAAAGCATATATAGCCAACTTCTAGACCATAGTGACCAGGATAGACTCACCTAGCCCACCTTAGATGAGCTGTGGACCAATGGTCCCTTGATTTAAGGGATTTCACCCATATTTGGCCTAAACTTGAAATATCTTTTCCATCATTGCTTACCCTTGGGGGTTAACATAATTAGCCACCCCTAACCTCCCTGAGCCAAGAGGTGACTAGACTTTGGCTAGCCACTACCTCAACCAACAGAAATAGTCAGCTTAATGGAGCCCAAGTTGGCCAAAACCCAAAATTGAACTCTCATGCGCTGGCTAAGCTTGATTGGTTGGTAGGGCCTTTCTTCCCTCCACCTAGGCAACACCCTGGTCACCTCAGCTTGACATGAGACCCGCCATAGCCTATTCTATTTAACCCACCCCCTCCATGGATATGGGAGAGAGCTAGCAAATTTCCTTAGGGAAACTCCATCCAATTGCTTAGAGAGACTCTCAAAGAACTCCTTAGCTCAATCCCATTGTTTTCCCCCTCTAGTTTCTACCATGAGAGCTCAATTTTGAGTTCAAAATTTTATCTCAAACTAGGACATATTTCCCCACACCTCCACAGTCCATCGGAGTTCAATTAACTATGCCTACACCATCACTAGAGTGAGAGGAGTTGATAATAGAAATCCCCTAGCATGGACTTTGATTAACACCTAAAAATGGCCTTGATCAAAATCATACATAGACAATTCACCACAGCCCATGACTTCATCTAGAGAGCTGGCTAAGCTTGATTGGTTAGCACCCTGTTCACCTCAGCTTGATAAGAGACCCGCCATAGCCTATTCTATTTAACTCACCCCCTCCATGGATATGGGAGAGAGCTAGCAAATTTCCTTAGGGAAACTCCGTCCAATTGCTTACAGAGACTCTTAAAGAACTCCTCAGCTAAATCCTATTGTTTTCCCCCTCTGGTTTCTACCATGAGAGCTCAATTTTGAGTTCAAAATTTTATCTCAAACTAGGACATATTTCCCCACACCTCCACAGTCCATCGGAGTTCAATTAACTATGCCCACACCATCACTAGAGTGAGAGGAGTTGATAACAGAAAGCCCCTAGCATGGAGTTTGATTAACACCTAAAAATGACCTTGATCAAAATCATACCTAGACAATTCACCACAGCCCATGACTTCATCTAGAGGTTCATTGGACCTAATCAAAGATACTACAAGCATCTGATTGAGGCCTCCCCTCTCAGATAAAGTTATGGAGCCTCAACCTTAAACCAAACTTCATTTGATTCTCCATATTTATTTACTGTATTTCACACTGTATAAGCTATATAGATATGTTCGTCTCTAATAGATGAAGGTGTATGAATAAACCCGAAGTTATTTGGTTTAGTCTAGCTCGAGATCTTAAGGTTTTAGTGTGAACAACTTACGGGTTAGGTCATTTAGGAATTATGAATGAACGTCATCTGATCGCGTGTTTATCCAATGAACCATCAGGATGGAGCCGAACGAGTGGATTGAACGAACAGGCGGGCTGACCAGGCGGCTGCATGGCTGGTGGCGTTGAATAGTGGAGAGCTGCGTGGAGACTTCGTAGCTGCCGAGGTTGAGGTGGTGTGACCGACCTTTTTCTTTTTGTAAATCGATAATTACAAGTATTTGATGGCGCTACTAGAAGATTTAAATTCTAGCAACGGTGTCAAAATCTTGACTGTGACTTTATATATATGTGTTTGATTTAATAAAGATGTATAGATATAATATTCAATAATGTCAAAGTTGAATTTGTCAACGCAAGTATACGTATCGCTCAAGTAATAGAGGGCTCTAATGGAGTCCTAGTTATCGATCCCACAGGGAGAAATAGAATACTACGGACTAAGATTTAATGAAAAGTAATACTTCAACTACAACGACGTTCAAGTTGCTTATCTGTCACTAATACGCAATTGAAGTAAGTAGATAATTTGGATAATAACTAATCATAGAAAATAATGTTTAATTGTGATATTCAATATATAAGAAAGCATCCTTCTCCTTGTCAAGAAATTATAGTGAATGGATAAAATGAATTAGTTCAATT
>NW_018219908.1:25872-29747 GCF_001263595.1 Phalaenopsis equestris
GAACATTATTGTTGCACAAAAGTAAGAAGGCTTATCTCGTTCCTTGAAGAATGCCCGAACTGCTAGAATAACATCCTTTTTGATGATGTACCATGATTTATTGTAGAATTCAGAGGTGTGAACATCTAGACCAACAACACTATTATTGTTAATGGAGTTAAAGGCATGTCATATTTCCTACACCTAAGGGATGTAAGTTAGATTTAAAGTTGTCATGTAGGCCTGGTCCTGACTAAAAATTTAAGAAAAAAAAGTAGTCCTATCTGAATTTGGTTGAGAGAGGAGATTGTGGAAATATTTCACAGCATCATCTGCTATCTCATTTGAATTTAATAGCCACTCCCCATTAGAATTCTGAATTCTGTGGATAGCATTGCATCTCCTCCTATAATTTATGCAAGCATGGTAGAATTTTGCATTTCTATCTCCCTCAACAAATCTGGGTGAAACAGCTTTAAATTTCAAAAAGATTTCCTTAGAACAAATAGAATTAACTAAATCTTCATTGGCTTCAATTATAGACCCTTCATTCACCAGGTCAAATTCAAATTCCTTCTCCTTTTCACTTCAATTGTAGCTTGCTCCACCCTTTTAAAGACATCACCAAAATGATATCAATTCCATTGCTTTAATTGAGCACCAAGTCTTTTTTGGAGACACCTGAGGTTAACCTTAGGATTCCTATTGGTACCTTGCTGTCAGGCAGCTGAGACCACCTTAACAAAATTGGAATGTGAGGTCCATCCATTTTGAGACCTGAAAGGAGAGAAATTAAAGGTTGTAGAGTTAGTAATGGAAATTATAAGAGGTCTATGATCAGAACCAGCCATTGACAAACGAGTGATATTAGCATGAAAAAAATTGTTCAAGAAATTGTCTTTAGCAAGGAATCTATCAAGTCTTTCACATAGTTTGCCTCTTATCTAGTTAAATTTTTCCCCTTAGAAGCACGAGTCATGCAGTACAACATCTTGAATATAATAATTTAATCTAGTAATTCAAACAATTTCAATAGGCCTCCCACAATGTTTCACAGTGGGGGATGCAATACAGTTGAAGTCCCCACCCAAAAGCAAATTTCTAGTCCTAGTACTAGTGGTAACAATATGTTCACAAAGTTTAGTTTGAGCAGCAGATGAGCAACTGGCATACACTATAGTGTCAAGGCCTTCAAATCCATCTATATAAAGATGCAAATGTACATATTGAGGATGGTTTACCAAGACAGACTAAACAACTTCCTTTCTGCAAAGGATCAAAATTTTATTGTTGGGATTAGCAAAATGCTTAAAACCATTGAATTCCTTATAAACTTTGTGAGAACTTTTAGTTATTATGGGTTCTAAAAGTGCAAAGCTCCACAACTTGTACATTCTGATCAAGTGAAGGAGTCAATTAAGGGAAATAGGATGTGCAATTCCCCTAACATTCCAACATAAAAGGTTATTATTGGTTTCTTGGTTTGCCCTTTCCCCTAGTCTTAGAAAGGGAATCAACTACTTGATTGAGAGAACTTCCCCCTGGAATAGAAATATAGTCATCTTGTAACTTTCTAAGCTCATAAGTACCTTTTTTTTTGGCAAGCCGAGCATTCTAATTTTCCTGCAAAGATATTTCATTCTTATCAGAAATCTGATCCATAATGTTAGCCTCTTCAATCTATGCAGTTGGATGGCCATTTTGTTGAAAACCTAGCTCAACAGAAGGTGGGCTATCATCTTGTAACTTTTCAGCATTCAATAAACCTTTCTTTCATTCTTGTCTTTTGGACCTGCTATTCCTCCTCTAAAGCTTTAGACATCACCAAAATGGCAGCATTACCTAATGAACCCATTAAAGAATTATTTGGGAAACAAACCAGTGTATCAGGAGATTGGTGGTTTAGAGAAAGAACATTTTCATCCTAGGGGGATAAAAAAAAACTGAGGGTCCACATAGACTTGAACAGCTTTAGACACCACCTCATCCAGGTTTTTGTGTAAACACTGATCATCATTCTGTTGAGTTATAGGGACAAACTTGGGAAAAACCATTGGATTCAAAGGAGTAGAATTAACAACATTGAGTGTATCTTGCCTCTCAAAAGACTGTGGTAGAGTAATAGGGAAATCCCGAGCTCCTCTTCTTTGTAATCTCAAGGAAGGATGAAGCCTATAACATTTCTCTTGAGTATGTCCCAACATCTTATAGTGATTACAATAAAAAGGTTTCTATTCCATGAAAATGGGTTGCCAATACCAATTATGAGTTGTACATGACCCGACCCGCAATTCCACAAATATTTATATTCTAGAATATGAGAATAAACATGACCCAATTTATTTTTAGCGGCTAGTGTGACAAATGTATTGTTATAAAGCTAAAGTAATAGTTTTCAAACTAAAGTAGTACACAAGTATACATATCATTTCCAGTAAAATAAAGTTTTTCTTTAAAAACATCAGTATCATTCCCACGGGGAAAGCAACAATTTTTATGTATGTGACTAAGAAAAACCTTTATTTAAAATAGTGGAATAAACTTAAGGAAAATATTAAAGTAATTTAGGTGCAAAATAAAGTTAACTAATTCCTACAAGTGCAGATTAAAGGCAATGTAGAGACTAAAAAATAACTAAAATTTACAAAATGCAATATATATAAAGAGACTTTCTTCTTGCAACTATTCCATAACATGTGTAGGAATGTAAATTTTTAGAAGTTTAACTATTATATGGTGAAAAATATAGCAATCTTATATTTACCTTTTTTGAGAATAAAAAACATTGGCTAAACTAAAGTTGGTGTCATCATGTATAATAGTGTTGGGTAGGTTTTAACCTCTAACATCTAGATTTCCCACAGTGCCTTAGTTCCAAACTCTAGACCAAATTGAGAAGAGAATCTAGCTTGTCACCCTAGAAACATCAATTCTACACCTAGTAAACCATATATCCTTATCTATTTTCACTCCCCCTCAGGTGATCACCATGGATCTTTCTAAAGTGAAATGTGGTATTAGCTAGTTAAAGAAATCTTAGCCCTCTCATGTCTCTAAGTTTCTCAACAAATTTTAACAAAACAAATGGCTAGTTTACAAATTAAATGAGGTGAAAATACCATCACAAATTGTGGAATAAAAATAAGTTCTAAACAAATCAAATCCACCACATAATTACTTCTTATTGCAAGGAGAAAGAGGAAAACTTCTCAGAACTTATGAGGATATAAAAATAAAACATATTTATAAAACTTAAATCCAACAAAAAAAGAAAATAAACAAAAACTTATCTTAAATGTTTCCTCAAGCACTCCTTCGATCTAACCAGACTTCTCTGACTCCACAAGTCTCATACAAGTCTCACAAACTCCAGAAATCACAAAGACTCACTAAGGTGGTTACCCACTCTAGATGGGATCCTCCATATATCAAAACAACTCCAAAACTCCTCTATTTAGTCTAGAATTAATCTTAATATATAGAGCTTTGAAAATCACCAAGGGTTGCTTTGGAAACCTTTTCAAAATTTATTCAAATCCAAGGAATAAAAGTGTAACCGTTTCTAGTGCCTAGGTGCAAAACTGTCATGCTTAGGCACCACCCTCAATTTCCATCTGACGCCTGACCAAAGGAAAATATGTTGATATTTTCGTACCTCTTTTTTTACATCTTTTATACAATTTTTAATGATATTGCACTTTAAAGAAAGATATTTTTGATGTTTTGTTGCAGGAATGAAGAATTAAGGTCAATGGAGCAAAAAGATGCAAAAAGGATCGAATTTGGAGCAAAAAGGACCAAAATGTGGAGAATTGCACTAGGGCACCGACGGCGAGCTTTTCCCGAGGCTACAGGACAAAATCTCCAGAAGGCCGCCGGCGGCGGCAACCAGGCCT
>NW_018219908.1:30068-30300 GCF_001263595.1 Phalaenopsis equestris
CGAGGAGTATTCTTGGGGAGAAATTTAGAGATAAGTTATTTACTTGTTATAGTTTGTATGGCTTTGATTTTATATATGAATTCTGAGTTTTGTTGTGCTTTCCCCATGAGTTCTAAGTAGTTTTCTCTGTCTTTCTCCTTGTCTTTTGATTTATGAAATGGTGATTTGAATTGGCGAAGCCATGAAAATGTTTAAGAAATTGTGATGATCTTTTCACTTCGATCTTAATTTA
>NW_018219909.1:0-1917 GCF_001263595.1 Phalaenopsis equestris
TATTTCACCTGATTATACTTGATTCACGCATTTAACATGTACCTATTAAACAATCGGCTGGTAGTGGAAGTTGCTCTGTTTGAATTGGATGAACGTGTTCTATCTTGGGATCCAGGAGCAATCGATCCCATGAGATAACTTTACTTAATCGGGGATTCCTCCATCTGTGCTTTCGAACAACACCTAACAAGTCTTCCTTCATGAATTGCACATTTTTATTTGAGATATTTAACTCTATGCTGTAAATTCCACAAGGAAGTTCTTCCCAGTAGCAAATTTCATTTGCTGAACTTGTAACAACATTAGCCATCTCATTTTCAAGTCCATTCTTTATGAAGTTTGAACCTACAAGAGAAGTAGTTTCACCATTAATGAGACTACAGATTTAATAATACGTCAAGAAAAATTTATCAAAAATAGCTTCATTTTTCATGTTTATTTTGTGCTAGAAAAGCACAAAGGTGCAATTTATTGATATTAGTAAGTGCATTCGAGTGCAGGCCAATGGAGAGGAGTGAAAGCTCCAAACCACTAAGCCACACCTGTATTCATTGTCATATGTTTATACTAGAAGCACTTAAATTAAGACAATATCCAACTAAATAATTTTCCTAGCTTCTCATACTCCCAGAAATCTGTCATCAACATTTTGGAAGATAGATAGTATTCCAAGGATAGTTTATGAGAAACAATTCATCATTTATGTATTGCCATGGCTCCAACATATGCATAGTATTATATAAAGAAACTTCATAAACAAGAACAACAAACCCATCAATTTCCCAAAATTTGAAACCTTGGCAGTCCTCCCTCAAGACGCTTTTCCTGTACTTGAGAACTAGATATAGTAAAACAAGAATCCTTTTTCCTCATTTTATCTTATTGAGTGTCATTTTTTCATTTAATTCTAATAAATTAAGATCAAAATGCCCAAGCCTTTTTAGGTCTACATCTTTCCTTCTTAAAGTCGAATCTAAAACATTTACTCTCCTAACCTGATCATTAGATGGTCGATGTTTAATGTTCCCAAACCATCTAAGACATAACTCTCTCTAATATTGTTTGATCATTAGATGGTCGATGTTTAATGTTACCAAACCATCTAAGACATAACTCTCTCTAATATTGTCTACCACTGGAGCTACACCAACCCATTCATGGATACATTCGTTTAAGAGAATTCATTGCATGGAAATAATGCTAGTATGATGGTAGAATACTCATGCGTGTGAAGGTAGTATGAGATATGTGAGATAGTGTGAGTTATATACCTGAATGGTTTTCTACAAATAAAGGCGGTGAAACTGAAGATAGAATAAATCTAGAGTCGGTGCATGTTGGCCAGTGGACCAGGAGACTTCTTCTACCGAATGCATCTCGACCAAACCACATAGTTTTTGACTTATCCTGAAATTGGAATATTAAGAAAATTTCAACAGGTACAGACGATGAAAAAAGGTTATTAGTCAAATCACAAAGGCCAATATATTCAACTGAGGCACCTGCCAGTAAATGAAAGCCCATGGGCCTTTGATAGTTGAAAGGACATCAGGTATAGATTTCCCATGGTCTGAATTAGAAAATCCATCAATGTATTCATGACAGTCAAAAGAACAGCATGTTTCAAGTTCATGGAGAAGAACTTCCAAGTCATTGCTATCATCAGCAATGTGTATACCGTCAAATATTTCGCCTTCAAATAAAAGGGCCTCAGTTAAAATTGCACAAAAAAAGGCAATTTCATAAATAATGTCAATGTTAGCAATAAAAAAGCAAGCTAATAAGGAAGATAGATAAAGGGATAGCAGCATAACCCAACACTTCCCCTTTTTTTCTATTAGAAAACTATGAAAGCTAGCTTGCAGGAAACTAAATCAACAGATGTTGCTCTTTTAGATGCTAACTCTATGACTCCAC
>NW_018219910.1:0-2846 GCF_001263595.1 Phalaenopsis equestris
GGGAACTTGTCGGCAAATACAAAGGTTTCGCAGATGGAACGGATGTCATACTTTCCTTAGTTTATTTGATCAAGTCTCATCCTCAAGTCTTGTGTTTATCCTTCGGGATAGATACAGGATTTAAGGTACATTGCTCTTTCATTTTAAACTATGAAAAATATGATGTCAGTTTGATTTCATACCTCAACGTCCTTCCGAAGCGGCCGACGACGGGATTTCGTTTCCAGCGATCGACAGCTTCTTACGGGCAACCCCACAAACAAACCAACCTCCAAAATAATGCCGACAAAGGGGCTTGAAAAATAAAGAATGGAGTTAAAGTTAACTTTCCCCTTTCTATGTTAAATGTAGTATCTAAGGCCTGACATTATTTTTTCTGGGAGGATGATTCTAATGAATCATTATAGCAAAGTAACCAAGGTAGAGCTATCTTGAACTTCTATATTCATCAAGTGATGGGTATAAATGTAGGCTCTATCATTTATATGAACACTCGATATATTGCTCTGGGAGAGACCACTGGTGGATTGCACACCCTGCTCTGATTTACACACTTTGTGAGCATGCAGGAGTTTATTTCAGACCTGATGAGGAGAGGATTGAGCCTCAAAGACCGATTGGCTCTGCCAACATCAAGACTTATGAGTCCCATGTTGATTGGGGATTTGGAAGACAGGCCAGTGATATTCCTTTTACTTCTAGAACCCCTAGAGAGCCTACTTCAAGTGACCCCAATAACAGGGAGTTGTTGGACTAGATGATGATTCAACAGGGACATATTTTGAGGATGGATCATAGGATGCATAACATGGAGGCCAGAAATGCTCATACTGATGATCTTATTCACCAGAAATTTGAATATGATGCTGCTTATGATGATGCTTTAGTGAGATATCTGAGGGGTGACCATACAATTCAGTTCCCTATTCACCCTACTTATACTCCATATCAGCAACAGAAGTTAGATGTCAATGATGAGGAAGATAATGGCTGGTGATCTATTTTCTTTGTTTATTTCTATTTGTACTGTGTGGTTGTATTGTTGATGTTGTTGAGACTTTGTTTGTTATGTTATGTTAAACTGTAATGTGAAAAACTATTTTTATTTTTAGAAATAGTTTAGTTCTGTTGTTTTTTTCAGCACTTTGTTTTGTATTGTGATTAGCTCTTTCTCAGCAAATTTTATATGTATTATATGCAATTTAATGTTTTTAGCCTTGTAGTTTTCATATTAGCACCTGCAGTATTTCAAAATTTGTCTTAAAAAATCAGAATCTCCAACATGTATGAATTTTTTTAATATATTCTTTTACTCTACATTTTTAAAGTTCTTCATGTAAAAATCTTTTAAAAATTTATGTTTGGGGGGGAGAAGAAATATCATTGTTAGAAAAAAAAACTTAATTTTATTTGTCCTTAACTATTTTTTCAAAATTTTAAATTTAACATGACCTTTGGTATTAGAGGTTAACTTTGGATAACTATATTTATGTTTCTAAATATATAGTAAATTTAAGTAAAAATTTTTAATAATAAAGGTTAATTCTAGGGGCTAAGATATTTGGTAAAAGAGGATAAGACTATGTTTTTCTATTTTTACTAAAGGAAATTTGTATTTTTGAAGGATTAAAAATCTTAAAGAAATTCATGTAAAAAGAAAAGAGTTAAACTTTATGAAATCTTTAAGTTAATATAAATTTATTAAGTGAAAAAAATGTAAAAGGTTTTTAACTTTAGAAAGAGGATAGCAAAGTTCAAAATCATTAAAGGCTATCCAGATATAGTAATCCTCAGAAGAAGAAAAGAAAAGAAAAAGAAAAAAAAAAGAAAAGAAAAAGAAAAGAAAAGAAAAAGAAGATAAAAGAAAAGATATGAGGAGAAGCTAGAGAAGATGCCTACTTAAAAATTGGCTTCACTTGAATCAACTTAAGGAAAAAGACTTGGACACATTTTCTAAACTTTTTATTTGAATGTTAGCTTAATTATTAATAAAGTTTTATGAAGTTCTTTTTCATAGGAATTTTCTAAGTGACTTTAACATGATAAATTGTAATTTTTCTTAAAACAAATAGAGAATTAGAAACCTTAGACTTAATTATTGAATATCCATACACCTTCAGTATTAACTGAAATTATTTTGAATTTTTCTTAAGTTAAATTATTATATTTAGAGAACTAAAATATGGAAATATAAAAGTTAAATTCTTCACCATAAGCCATATTTTTTATGTAGTAGAGAAGTTAATTGAGGACAAGTAACATGTAAGTTTGGGGGATTTTGATACACCGAAAATATATACATTTTTAGACCCATATTTTACACTCATTTTTGGTGATATTGCACTTTAATGGAAGATATTTTGATGTTTTCTTGTAGGTTGTTGATTTTTAGAGTTTAAAGCAAAAAGAAAGCAAAAAGGATGAAATTTGGAGTCAAAATTACATTTTTGAAGGAATACTTAGTGCCAACAACGCCAAGGTCAGCGTCGACAGCGCAAAAAAACTTAAGGTTGCAGATTTTTACTCAGTACTGACGGCGCCAGGCCAGCATGGACGGCGCTAAAGTTGGTGCAGACCCATTTCTAGAAGGTTTGATGTATTTAGACGATTTTTTTGAAGAGTTTTTGGAGGTACCTCTTGGAGAACCGACCTTGGCCTCTAATTGGGGTTGAATTTCATCAGAAAAAGTGCTCCTCTACATTTTTGACTCATCTACATTCATTTTTTGCACCACAGCATTCCGATAGACTACCATATTGGAGTCAATTTTTTATTTTGCTTTCATAGTTTAGTGTTTTTATGGTGAGATTTAGTGTGAAACTTTCTGTAAGAGTGAAACTTTCTGT
>NW_018219910.1:2952-8577 GCF_001263595.1 Phalaenopsis equestris
CAAAATATATATATATATATATATATATATATATATATATATGTGTGTGTGTGTGTGTGTGCATTTGATGAGTATTATTTTAAATAATCTAACAAAAAATTATAATTGATTAAAATCATATTAACTAAAAAATTAAAATAAAATATACATTGAGTTAATACATAAGATAAATACAAGATATTCATGCAATATTAAAATGTAAAATAAATTAAAATAAATTATGATGATATTAAGTTGGGTTAGAACATGCTTCCTATAAGGGCAAACCCCTGTAGTTAATTACGTCTTAAATGACCAAAGTCACCTAAGAAGACTCTTGATAAAAATCAAGAAATATTATCTTCAAGGAGTTTCAAAGGGTAGGACTTCTCAATGAGATCAAACAAAGAGGTGTGAAAGGGGATTGGTTCAGATTTAGAACATTTTGTTGTAGAGTCCAAAGGAGGAAGAACTAGGGGATGTCATGGATTCAGAGGAGAACCTCGGTGACTTCCCAAACTATCCTAATGTTTGGCTTCAGTTTTGAGGAGAAATGTTTAGGTGTTTCATCCTGCTAATTTTTATTTGTTAGGGCTTACATTCGTATGAAACAAACACACAAATAGCCTGGAATATGTGAGGATTTAGGTCGTGACGGACGACAACCTCGGAATCCTAAGACGAGTTAGGGCTTATATTGTATAGCAGGGCTATACAAAGGCCTAAAGAAAAGGTGAGGATTTATGTTGCATAAGCAAGGAACCTCAAAGTCATATGGCTTTGTTGTTTAAGTCCAAGGAAGGAAGATTGGTTTAGCTGGGGAAGACAGGTTTTGCTGTTGAAGATGGCTGTGCTGCCCACCTTGCTAGCTTCAAGCTCCTTGTCGTGACGAGTTTGAGTTTTCTAGTGTGTCAGGTTATGATGTCAAATCAGGTGGCCCTATGGTTGAAGTTCTTTAAATTTTATGGGGGGGCATGTTAAAGTTTATTAGAGTGACACCGGTTAGGATCCTACGGTTCTCTCGTTTGGGCACCACTATTTTATATTGGATTCACTTAGTCCAAATGAACTTACTAAACTCAACTTAATGAGTTACATAATTTCATTTAGATTGTGGGAAGCCTCGTTAGCAACCGTAGGTTACCTCCTCCGAGAAATTCCCGGTCATCCGATAGAGACATCTCAATTTAGTTTCAATCGTAGTTTTGTGTGATGTTTGTGATTAAATTTTGAGTTGTTTTATATTTTGAATGTTGGGGGGTGAATTTTATCTTGATTGATTTTTATTTTTGTTTTGGTTTTGATTTTGTGACTATCCTGATAGTTTTAGTTTTCATGCAGTGTGACATTGTTGTTTAACATGCAGGTTTGCTGCAAATTTGCAAGTATAAAAGTACGGTAGAAAGTACAAGAAAGACGACGCTGAATACTGTAAAAGCGTACCTGACGAGTCTTCTCATTCCACCAACTGAAACTCAAAATGCATGTTAAGGCAGTTCATGTAGAGGCAAAAAAGTAAGGTTTTGGTAGTTTTCTTAACCCTATGTGGTCCTTAGGAGTTTAATTAAGGATGATGTTGTCAAGCAAAACATATTAAATTTAGTAGATCTCTGAGGTATCCAACAGATCTAGAGAAAGAAATAGGTCTGTGATACTCTCTCGCTGCCTGGTGGAAAATCACGAGTTCTTTTAAAACTTATTATGTTGCTTAATAATTCATCATGTAAATACCCTTAGTGCTCAGTGAGCATTGATGCCTCAATTATCCCTAAGAGCAAGGTAATTATCATCTGTAATTTAATTTTGAATATTATGTGGGTGAAGACCCTTAAAGAGGCAAGTTAGTGTTATTAGAACACTTAGCCAAATTTTTACTTGGGCTTGTAGTGTTTGAAAGATGTTCTAATTTTAATTGTGTTTGTTTTTCTAATCCTCATTTAATCAGTCTTGATTTAACTTAGATTACTACTAAGCCCTTAAGACCTAAGTGAGTGTCTTAATTAGTTTTGGAAAGGTTAAGCTTTAGGTGGTCATGATTCAAGATTTAAATTTCATTTGAAAATCAAAATAGGGGTATTAAATTAATTAATTACTGACTTCAAAAGTCATACCCCTAAGTCTTAGGTTCATTTTATTTTAATAAACTTCCAAATTTTAATAATTTAGAAATTTATTAACCTATCTTTTTAATTGGGAAAGTGAGGTTGGTTTCCACCAATTAACCCCTTATGTTTCAAATATCCAAATTATTGATTAAGATCATAGGTTACCCATTTTCTCATTCCCTCCTTGAATTTAAGACTAAATTTCCAAAATTAGATATATGCCCCTAAGGCTCTAACACTTCATAATTTGTCAAATTCAATTCAAATAACTTTGAAATTTTTATCCTACCTCGTTCATAGGTCAATTAAGACATCAGAGGAGAAAATGTAATTTTTGAAACTTTAATTTAATTTATATAATTATTTTCATGCAAAATTAAGATTTTTCAAAGAAAATTCCTAACTTGACCAAGATAAATCCTAATTCCTTAAAATTTTTATTGGAGGTAGGGTTAGACCAGAGAGGCCTTTGGACCAAATTTCATGATTTGTTGAATTTTATCTGAATTTTAAGAATTATTGTAATTTCTAGGGTATTTATTAAATATAAGATATTTTAAATGAGGAAAATTAAGTTTTGTATTTTTGAAAAGTCTACGTGAGGTCATAGAACTCTGAGAAGAAGATTTTATATTTTTCTAAATTTCTCTTGAGGTCAAAGAACTCGAAGGAGAAAATTTTAAATTTTCTTGAGTTTTATTTGATTTATTGGAATTATTCTTAGTGAAAACTCATTTTAGTCTTTAAAAATTATTTTTAAGCTTTGAAATTCAGCATCTGTATTTAAAAAATCAGGAAAAATAGTCTAATTGTTCCTAAGTGCTTAGGAAACAATTTAGAACATTTTTATTAATTTTATTATTTTTGTGATTTTTATGAATTTTTAATTATTTAAATATTTAAAATTGGCTAAAAATGAAGTTTTTATTTTAAATACCATTTTATTTTTAGAAAATATCCCTGATCACAGAGAACTCAAAAAATAAGTTTTTTATAAATGTTTGAGTTATATTTTTATTTTTTAAAAAAGTCATTTAAGTGCCAAAAGTGTTATTTATCCTTAAAAATAAACTAAAGTTACCAAATGAACTCAAAATGCTTTGGAATTTTTATGGTGAGTTCTCTGGATCCTAAATAACAGTGGAGATCAAAAATCAAGTCTGTTTGTGTTTTTCAAAATTGATTATCCTAGCGATTTAGGATTTGTGAAAATTAGGTTTATTTTGAATGATTTGGCTCATGAGAAATTTTCTTAAAGGCTCTCTGGTCATTATAAACTTTCCAAAATTTCTTGGATTTTTCTAAGTAACATGCTAAATTTCATGATTACTTTAAGCAAATAAAGCACATAAACTTGAAAAATATCTATGATTCTCTGTATAGGGACCTCCTCTGAGTTTGAAAAAATCAGTGAATGTTCCCTAAGACAGAGACAACAACATGCTAAAATTTTAAGCCATGATGATATTACTACATGCATGAAGAACCAAAACATGCAAATCAGTATTTAATTAATTAAAAATGAAATATGCATCAAAGGGACTCCAAATTACTTCTATATTATTCTCCTTTGTTCACTAAGCAAGAGGGTATTTTTATTTTATTTTTGTGATTTTTTTTACATCAAGATATGAATTTTTTAAGTTAGGGGTTATTTTCTAAATTAATTAAATCTCTATTTATCTATTTAAACGCGCGGCGCCACCTCAACCTACGACGGATCCGAAGGCATGCGTGGCGCGCTCTGGTTGGAAGTCGTCGTCGTCCACCTTAGTGCTGACTCGGCCCTCGATTTATGTTTCGAAGCGCTGTCCGGCTTCATCTCCACCGTCCATCTTATACACGCGCGATCGAATGACGCTCCATCATCGTCCTCGATAGCCTAGCCCGAGAACCGTCCATCTTCTAGACTTAAGATCTCTCTCATTTCTTATCCAAATTAGATGAAATTTTTTTAAAAGACTCGTCTAGACTAGAGGAACATATCCATACGGTTATGATGCCATGAAATCAACTTAAAACAAATGGAGAGTTCAAATAGGCTCGGTATCGGGAGGGAGAGAAGTTTTATACCTTGGCTCTGAGAAGTGAAGCTTCAATCAGAGATTCTTGGCACATTCCTTAGGGTCTAATGAGGGTAGGAATTAAGCCTCTTGTTGTAGTGCAAGGCCTTGGTATGAATCCGATCACGACTGAATTTGGGTGTTGGTCTAGAGCTACGGTAGAGGCTCTGTGGAAGGGGGATTTTATGGGGCTTTGTCCCGGTTTCCGGTGACCGCAAAATTTTATATACCTAAAAATACAAGAATTTAACACCACTACTAGAAGATTTAAATCCCCGGCAACGGTGTCAAAAACTTAACAGGGACTTTTTATATACCTAAAAATACAAGAATTTGACACCACTACTGGAAGATTTAAACCCTCGACAACGATGCCAAAAACTTGATGCAACTTTTAATGTGCAAGAATTTATGAACCCAGATTTATATATTTATAATGATTTTAAAAAATCACAATTTCAAACGCAAGTATACGTATCGCTCATGTAATACAGGGCTCTAGTGGAGTCCCGTTTATCGATCCCACAGGGAAGCGAGGTAAGAGGTCCTTAGTCAAATTCTAATATACTACTATTAGTCCTTAGTTTGGAAGTATGATTTAAGAGGTTTTACTTACAGAAAAATTCTAAATGTAATTCTTAAGTTTAACACAACTAATAACTACTCCTAAATGCAAATATTAATTCTAAAGATAACCCTTTTTGAATGAATTGGTTTGGAGAATTTTGAGATATTAAAAACTACTTATCTTATGTAATGAATTGGATAATGTAAAGGAATGAGATGAACTAAATATTGTATGTGCCAAATAGGAGCAATCCTTTTCTTTACCGTTTTGTCCAGACATAAAGAACATTGACTAATCCTATGCTTGTTTACTAAATCCGTGGCTAGGCTGAGAGGATACCGACTCTCACTTTGGAGCTCCCACGTTCCCCTCGCCTGAGGGCTAACATCTCCGCTTCATAACTCAAACAATAAGACCGAATTGGGGATTTTAGTCTGTCATCCTAAAATCTCCAATTCTACTCCCATCAAAGTATATTTCCCTATTTATTTGCATTCAACTCCCATGAACTTAACCATCCATGGAATCTAAATTTGGTTCTACTTTATTGAGAATTACACAGCCCTCTCGGGTCTTAATGCAATTACAATGAATTTTAACACTACAACAGGCCTTTATTGTAACGTAAATAAAGTGCAAATAAAAACCATCACATTGATAATTAAATCCGCTTCTAACATGCCTCACAAAATCCTAAACATGAATTCTACTCATTACAAAAGAAAAGTAAAATGAAAAAAATGACATAATCTTCTCATACCATTATTTCCAAACAAGAAGAGAAAGTAAGAGAAACATATGACAAAGCATGAAGAAAACACAACGGAAAACTTTATTTCATCAAAGCAAATCCACTAGATAAGTGTTTACAAAACCATAAGATAATGAAGAACACAATACTTAGCTTTTT
>NW_018219910.1:8773-9195 GCF_001263595.1 Phalaenopsis equestris
GTCGGCCCATGGTCGTCCCGGGCGCCGTCAGCGGGCACGAGGGCGCTGTCGGCGAGCTTCTCTGTCATTTTTTGGTCTTCTCAAGTAAATCTCGCTGTCGGCGCTGTTTTGGGCGTTGTCGGCGAGCAGACTGCGCAGCTCCACAATTTCGCTCCGTTTCGCTCCGTTTTAGCTCTGTTTCCCCCCATCTCAGTTATTTCCCCCCATTTCAGTTGCATTGTATTCCTAACAGATAGCCCTACAAAATAAGCATGAAAACAACCTTCCTTTAAAATGTAATTGCATTAAAAAATATGCAAGAAGTGTAAAAGAGATTAAACATCAAAAGACTTATCGAAAGGTGACAGGGCAAAATTTCATTTCTTGCTCGTTTTTGCTCCAAATTGCACCATTTTTGCATCTTTTTGCTCCAATGACCATAA
>NW_018219910.1:10616-11430 GCF_001263595.1 Phalaenopsis equestris
TTTCATAGCTTTTACATCATTGAGCCCCAATCTTTTCTTCTCAAATGAATTTCCAAGATTCTTAATACTTCAAAATATAGTTTCCTTTACTTTAGATAGTTCACTATAGTCTTATTCTCTTATACTAAATATCTTAATCTACAAAATTAATTTTCATTACAAAAATATTCCTTTAAATCTATTATAATATTTAAATATATACAAAATATAGTTCTCTAAATTAAATTCACTACATAAAATCATATTAATAATTTTTTAAAATATTTAAATTGAGAACATCTAATAGTTAATATTTTTCTTCCCTCCCCCAAACTTAAATTTTTCAATATGGAATGATATAGGTGGAAAGAAAATTCTACATATAAATCATACCTCAATTTATCCCAATAATTAAGCACCTCTAGCAGTTATAAAGACAGTGTAAGATCATCCATAAGTTACTCATCAAATAGGTTCGCGTCTCCTATCAAATGAAAACAAAGTAAAAAGAAGTAACAAGTATGAGATGGAACTATCACTGTTAAAATTCATAATGTCTCTTATAAAACTCAAGTTCAGGTGAGACCCGAGTTGTAACAGAAAAATAGACAAACAAATACACAGACTTGCAGACACGCAAAAGCCTACAAATCAGAGATCAACATATAATAGCCACTACATGCTCTCATCAATGACACTATCTTCCATATTCTCATCGTATATGTCTCAATATCACTTAAAAACCACACAACTATAAAACCTTATAAGAACAAACAACATAAATCAAATCACACAGATAGCTATGGGTTGCCTCCCATAAAGAGCTTGATTTAAC
>NW_018219911.1:0-7354 GCF_001263595.1 Phalaenopsis equestris
CAGGGATTTGAGCTCAAAATTGGCTTTCTGTGATATAATTGAGAGGGGGAAATGGATTGGAATGAACTAAGGGTCTCCTAGGGAAGCTCTCTGAAGAGTTTAGAAGGCCTCAGTGAAAATTTTTTTGCCACCCCCCCTCCATGGCCGTGAGGGGTAGATTTTATAGAAATTGGCCAATGGGGAGCTTAGCTGGCCAATTGAGACTGGACTGAGACATCCATCTGCTATTTTCTTACTGTACAGTCAATTGCAAGTGCCTTATGAAAGTTGAGAAAAAGTGCTTCTTCCTTGGAAGCCTTTGAACCTAGAAGTTTATTGCAACTGCATAGGAGTGAGAGATGAGAATGATATGAACATATTGATGGACCAATCATCCCATAATTCATCACATATTCAGCCTTGCTTCAGTTCAAATGCACTTCTGAAGAGGACCAAGAAGATAAAGAAAGAGGTACAAAACCTTATACATGCAATTGGGAATATGTCTGAAATGTTGGATCATCTGGATTGAATAAGAAAAGAACATTTTGAACGGTACTGAACGTATTGAAGATGTTTGGTGCGTATGTTCAGAAAACATGTCTAGAGTGAGGAATATTCGATAGATGAATTTCCTTGTCGACCCTTCTACAACTTGTATGTGCACTACCACTCATGGGAGATATCCAATAGAATGAGAGCAAAGAAGATGTTTGAACTTACTTTATGTACGAAATGCGTATTTAATATTACTTAATTATGTTATGGTGTTATGTTAGATTGCATTTACTTTCATTTTTGGACTTTATTTGTGTTTGTTGTTGAGTATTTTGATACTTAGATTTCAGTGCTAGGATGTTTGGTTTGCTTTGAACACTGAATAAGATTTTGTTGGCTTGAAAATTGTTAGTTTGTAATAGTGCGGTTTTTATATATATAAGTTTTGTATTGTTTGTGAAAGTTTTGTGTTAGAAAGTTGTTTTATTATGAGTATGTGTTTATTTTAGTTAGTTAGAAGTTGACGCAAAGCGGTAGGCAGTCGATTTCCATAGAAAAATGAAATCTAAAAATTTTGACGTTGGCACCTGAGGCGCCAAATTCTCGAAAACGTCATATTAGGTTAAAAACTGCAAAATTGCCCAGTAAAACCCCATTTTTACTATTTGAGTCATCTCCTACCTCTAAACCACAACTTAGGGCTTGATATTGTGCGGATTTGAGAAGTTTTCAAAGGTCAAAGATCTTAGATTTCATCTTCTCTTGGTAAGAGATTCACTTTAACTTAGAATTTTTTTATTTTCACCATGGATTTATCCTACATTATAGGAAATTTGAAAGTAGGGAATTTGATGAAAAAGCTTATAAAAAACCAATAGTGAAAAGTTTTTTACCAAATATTCTTACTTGTGGAGTTATATTTTCGATTTTGTAATTTATTTGGATTTTATTTAGATTTCTATAGAAATTCAAATGGCTCCACGAGTAAAAAGAGGAAAGCCGATTGAAGATTTCAACACGTGAAGATTTGTCAATTATAAAGCCCAACGTAGTTACAACACTCAAATGGGCTCAAGAAAATTAATCCAGTAACGAGCATTTGCTACCTTGGGAGGCAAGATCTAGAGGTTGATCGTCGCTAAAAATTAGGAGAGATTCTGCTAATTTGCTGCAGTAGCAATTTTTCCTATGATTCGTGAGTTCTATTCCAACTTGCAATTTACTTCTGATACTCATATCTTCGTGAGAGGTAAGAAAGTTGAGTTTTCTAGAGAAATGATAAATGCATTTAATGGATTGAGGAATGTGTTCCATTGTGAATATGCTTTATTTGTGATGACTGACTTGTCACTGGATGAAGTGATTGCGTTTTTTACAAATGGAAGGGGAGAATGGAAAATTAAGAACACTAAGAAAGTTAATTTCTCCACTTCCATGATGACTTCTCAATCAAATGTATGACGTGACTTCATTTCTGCTAAATTGCTTCCAATGAATCATTTGAGCGAGGTAACAAAGAAAAGAGCTGTGCTAAACTTCTACATTCAGCAAATGAAGACAGTTGATGTTAGTGCTCTTATAGTACATCATGCTCTTAGTATAGCCAAGAGTGCTGCAGCTAGTGGTTTGGGATACCCTGCCTTGATTTTCACTTTATGTGAACAATCAATCGTAGAGTCACATACAAATGAAAAAAAACTACAGCCAGAGAATTCTGCTGGGAAGCATACGGTTCAAAGATTTGAATCATTTGTTGAGTCTAGGAGTGGAGGCAGTGACAGACCCTCAACATCTGCTGCAGGGCCATCTAAATCTCGCTCTGCTTCACTTGAGAATATTATAGAGCAGCTTATGATTCAGCAAATGGATATTGTAAATATGCAAAATATGCAAAATATGATTAGAGGAATTGAAGCAAGGAATGCTTATAATGATGAATATAAACAGAGGAGAGTTCAAAATGATATAGCATATGAAGAGGCCATGGTTAGATTTCTAAAGGGTGATTATAATGTCAAATTTTCAACTTGCCCCAGTTTCACTCCTTATACGTCAGATCATGAAGAAGAAGAAGATGATGATGATGATAAGGAGGAGGAGGAGGAGGAAGGACATGAAGATTAATATTTCAGGAGTTCAATTTGTTTGTTTGTTTGTTATTTTGATTGTTCGTAGTTTATTTTGTTTTGAAAATGTTGAGATACGAACTTTCATTACAATATTGTGCTGGGGACCTAATTGTAATAGTAACTGTAGATTTTTACTTTTTCTACATTTTTAGTATTTTCAGTTTCAGTTTCTATTTTTAATTCTCAGTAATTCTGTTACAATATATAATATTTCATTTAATGCTTTAAAGCCTGTATTTTTAAAGTTAGTACATGCGGTACACCAGAGTCCAGTTTCATATTCAAAAATCTTTTACATGTTAGTTTTTATTTTTATGCATTTACTGTTTTCTTTCACCTACAAAATTTTGTACTTAACATTTTTAATTACTTAAAAAATTAAGTTTGGGGGAAAGAGAAATTTCCTTTAAAAAGAAGTAAACTAAATTTTATTTTTCCTCAATTAAATATATTTTTAAAATTAATTTAACAAGACCTGGGATATTAAGATTTAACTTTAAATGACTATATTTATGTTTGTAACTATTATGGTAAATTTAGTTAAAGTTTATAATAATGAAGGTCAATTATAAAGTTAAAGATATTTGATATGAGAAGATAAGACTATGTTTTTCTATTTAAAGTAAATGAAATTGTATTTTTGAAATATTAAGAATTTTAGAGTTTCATGTAAGAAGAAATGAACGAGACTTTATGAAAAATCATCAAAACTAATATGAATTTATAAAGTGAAGAAATGTAAGAAGTTTTAACTTTAAGAAAAAGATAGTGAACTTCAAAGCTATTAAAGACTATCCAGATATAGTAATCCTCACTTGAAAAAGAAAAGAAAGAAAAAAATAAAAAAGGGGATTGAAAAGTACCTAAAAAGAAAAGAAAGAAAGAAAAGAAAAAAAAAATGTGCTTGAGGAGATGTCTAATCAAAAATTGGTTTCACTTGAATTAACTTAAGAAAAATGCTTTATTACATTTTCTAAACTTATATTTGCTTATTAGCACTCTTATTAGTAAAGTTTTCATGAAATTTTTATTCATATGGATATTCTAAGTACACTTGATATGACAAATTACAATTCTTCTTGAATTGAATAGAGATTCAGAAATTTTAGATTTGATTACTAAGTACTCTTAACATAGAGTTTAAATCTAAGTTATTAAAAAAATTTTCTTAAATTTTACTGTTTTATTTTTGAAACTAAAGTATAGAAGTTTATAAGTTAATCTCTATTCTAAGTCATATATTTTCAATGTAGTAAAAGTGTCACTTAAGAACAAAAGAACAAGTAACATCACTTAAGAACAAGTAACATTTAAGTTTGGGAGATTTTGATACACAAAAATAATATGTTATTTTAAGTATACATTTAATACTTATTTTTAGTGATATTGCACTTTAAAAAAGGTTATTTTCATATTTTTATTGCAGGTATATTGATTTTAGACATTTGGAGCAAAAGTAGCAAAAAGGACGAATTTTGGGGCCAAAATAGCGAATTTTGGAGCCAAAATAGCGAATTTTGTGATTATGGTGCCTGAAGTGACAGAACTGGCGTCTGAAGCACCACTTTACAGAGAGCTGGCGCCTGAAGTACCATAATTAGAACCTGAAGTGCCATTTTATAGATAGTTAATGCCTAAAGTGACAAAACTCAAAACAACGCGGTCTTAAGCAAGTTGGCGCTTGAAGCGCCAGAACTAGCGTCTGAGGCACCATAGATGATTTTTTATGAATTAAGATGGTTTGGGACAAATTTTGCATGAATTTCGAAGGAATCACTTGTTCTAAACGTCCCATGAAGTGATTCAATGCATCTAGATACTTTGGAAGATTATTTTATGAAGGGATGTGTCTCTTGGATCAATAGACATATCTTTTGGAATTCAAATGAGTTGACTTTTGAATAGAATTTTGGAGGAATTTTGAATTAATTTTTGGAGGAAGCGACCTCTAATAAAAGAGAGGGAAGTCTAGGGAATGAGTGTGGCATGAAGGAAGGGTTCGAAATAGGCAATTGAGGCGTGAGAAAGAGAGAAGGTCAAGGGCTTTGAGATTTTCTTCTAGGCTTGTAAAAGGAGAATGAATGTGAGAGATTTCTTCTTCATTACACTTCTATGAGAGAATTGAGAGTGTTTGTAAAGAGGGAAAGTGTTTGAAGAGAATTTCTAGGGATTTTCTTGGGAATGATTGTGAGATAAGTTGTGTCTTTTATTTCTTTGTTTTTGTAAACATATTTTTATGTATGAAATTCATGTTTTGTTGTTTCCTTCTCATGAATTCTGAGTAATCTTCTTTATCCTTCCCCCTATAATGAGATTTGGTTTTGTGAATAATTGGTTTTGTTTTATTCGATTTTAAATGTCAATAATTTGTGATGATTCGAACTCTGATTTTCATTTACTTTTCGATCTGACCAATTGAAATGTTAATAGGTATTAAAAAACATATGATCCAAAAGGTCTATGACTTCTACAACATAGTAAGAATCATATTCGATTCCATGGGAGAGGATGTCATCCATGGGGTTGAATGCAAATAAAAAAGGAAATATACTTTGTTGGATGCAGAATTGGAGATTTTAATATGACAGATTAAAATCCCCAATTTGATCGTGTTGATTGGAAACTAATACAAGATTGTTAGCCCTCAGGTGAGGGAGTAGTGGGAGCTCTAGAGTGGCAACCGGTATCCTCCCAGCCTAACCACAAAATTAGAGAATAAACTCTGGATTAGTCAATGTTCTTTATGCACTTGAAAGATGGTAAAGACAGTTTGCTTTTGAAAGTTTAGCAATTAGTTCAATTAATTTAGTTCTTTTTATCTGCATTTTATTTAACATGCACTTAATTACTTTAGATTAAAATTTTGTACTTCAAATTTGTAGTTTGAATTGTGTTTTACGTTATAGTCATAAGAATTTATCTATAAGCATTTCCAACTTCCCTGAGGGATCGATATCTAGGACTCCATTAGAGTCATTTATTACTTGAACGATACATATACTTGTATTATTATTAGGAGATTTGGGAGTATAAAGATTCTTAAAAGATAAAATTATTTTTATTAAAGTTATTTTTGTTGGGTTTACATTGTATATTTATTATTATAACTGCAGTGTGTATTTTGTAATATTAAAAAATATTTGCAAAACTAACACACTAATCCACCCACAATAAAAATCCGCCGCATCATCTCCCTAGTTTAAATGAGCTTAACAACTCATTTAAACTAAATAAATTCAAGAGAAAATAGTGATACCAGAACGAGGGAACCATGAGATCCTAACCGGGGTCGATAATCCCCCTGCTTCGCTTCATAACATTTTTACCCCCCCCCCCCCCCCTCATAATGCTTAAATAAAAATAAAACTTGTCACTTAAACATACTTGGTAAAACCTTTTGAACCTTAAACATTAGGGTTGCTACTTCGACGAGGAGCTTGGATCTAGCACTGTGGGCAACACGACAGGTGGATCTACAACAACATTCTTTTTCTTAAAACTAAATAATAAGTCATATGATTTCGAGGTTGTTTGCCTAACACAACATAAATCATCACATTATCTTTAGGCCTCTACACAATCATGTTGTGTGATTTAAGCCCTAACTTTCCTTAGGCTCTGAGGTTGTAGTTTGTTACGACTTAAATTCTTCTATCTTCTAGGATATTTGTATGATTGTTTTATGCAAGTGTAAGTCCTACTTAATAATAATTTGGCAGGATGAAACGTTTAAAAATATTTCTCCAAAATTGAAGCCTCACCTTAGGTTAGCTTGGGAAGTCACCGAAGTTCTCCTCAGTATCTGTGACATCTCTTAGTGTTTTCCCTTTGGATTCCACAATAATTGTTTCAAACTTGAGTTTTGCCCATTTGACACTCCTTTGTCCGATCTTGAAAAGTCCTACCATTTGTAATTCTTGGAGAAAATATTTTCTGATCTAAATCGAGAGTTTTCTTAGGTGACTTTGATCACTTAAGATGTAATTAATTATAGGGATTTGCCCTTATAGAAAAGTTTAGAACCTAGCTTAATATAAATCCTGTCTAATCTTTTATGTTTGATAGGAGAAATTTGTCAGTCAATATAAAATGGTTTGGCAAACTAAAACGGATGTGATATGTTCTTTAGTCTATTTAATCGAGCCTCATTAGTAAGTAATGTGTTTATTCCTAAGGATAAATACATTGCTTACGGCGTTGTGCTCGTTTGTTTAAACAACTGTCTATATGGGATCGGTTCAGTCTCATTTTTTTAAAATTAAAATATTACTTTCCAAAATTATAATATATATTAAATTAAACATAACTTCCCACATTTGGCGGCCCACTTTGAATACGTAGCATTAGCTATTACCACAACCAAAATCATTTGGATATCACGACTACTAAAAGAAATCACAAACCAACAGTTACCTCCCACTGCCTTACACAGTGATTATACTTCCGCTATTGCGCTCAAGCACAATTCTATTTTTACCTTAACATCTGATGATTTCTCTCTCAAGCTTGTTCAAATTTTACCTTAAAATCTGATGATTTCTCTAAAGCTTTTCTTCCTTCTCTCGGGAGTCTGACCGCCTCATGCTTTCGTCAGATAACATGCTTTAAGCTATATTGTAACATTGCCACGTAAATCTATTATAAATATGTTTTAGATTAATATATTGGGAAAAAACAAAAAAAGATTACTTAACTTTTTCAAGCTCAAATATATGCATTTCTTCCTCCTCTAATTCTCGTCAAAATAT
>NW_018219912.1:0-1109 GCF_001263595.1 Phalaenopsis equestris
GGCAAGGAAGTGGTTGGGTTGCAATGAGGAGGTCTTGAAGAGGCTATGGGAGCAATTTAAAGGGGACTCCTTGAGAAATTTTAGCATCTCTCTCTTGGCTGTGGAGGAGTCATTTTATAGCCATGGCCAGAGAGGAGAGGTTAGGGCCTAGTCATGGGTGCAAAAGCTTGCTTGGGTGGTAGGCTAAGAGGCTCTAAAATTTAATCAGGTGATCTGGCTCCTAGGGCTAAGGATGGGTTTGATTTAAGGGTGATGGCTCTCAATTTTGAGGTTTCTGGCGACTAGGCTGTCCGGTAGGGCCAGGGGAGCTGGCCAGGAGGTCAGGTGAGTCAGGGGGAGGTTTAATTATGGTTTACTCCCAAGGGTTAGTCAAATGGGTATGAATCCCTTAATTTAGGGACCCATTGGTCCATAACTTTCTTTGGTGGGTTTTGTATGGTTTATCCTAGTCTAAAGGAATGGCTTAGTGGCTGTGGTGGTCCTTGGTTTGCCAAATTGGTTTGATTAGGTCAATTTTTGGTGAAGGGGTCCATGTAGGTCAAAATGGCTAAAGGTTGGGTTTAGGTTTTTTTAAGCCCAATTAATTTATCATCATTGTGTAGATGATTGTAATGAATATTTTAGGTGAAGGATTGAAAAGATTTTGAGTTCAATTGGAGGGTCAATTTGGAGGATTTTTGGAATTTGGTCAATTTGGGCATGTTGGGCTTGAGTCTAGATTGGGCTAAGCTTGGGCTAAGTCCAAATTGATTATTAAAAATGGTCAATATTAATGTCATGAAGAGTTTTTAACATAAATTTGGTGCCAATTTTGGGGCCAAGACATTCAATTTGGTGAAATTTGAAGATATAGCCAATTTGGGGCAAATTTTGGGATTCTTGGACTTAGGTCAAAATTAAATGAAATTGATGCTTCAACAAGGCCAATTGAAGGTCAAGTTTGATGTCTAGGAATATTATGAAGAGTTTTCAACATAAATTTTGAAAAATTGAGTAGGTTATGTGGTTCAATTTTGTGGGATTAAATCATGTAGCCAAAATTGGGGGTGACTTAGATCAAAATTGGGCTCAAAACATGGGCCGATTAAGCTTATATTTGATTAAAATTG
>NW_018219913.1:0-487 GCF_001263595.1 Phalaenopsis equestris
AAGTGATTAAAGTCTATCATTATGGAACTGTTATTGTTAAAGATCCTAACATTGGAAAGATATTTGAAGTTAATGGGCATCGTTTGAAATATTATTATGAAGAGCACATACCTCAATTTAAAGAAATTTTAATGCTAAGTCAACCCAACAAAACAAATGGTATGTCAGGCTGATGATATTAAACCAAACGCTTTGTGAGAGGCAACCCATACTTATTATTGTTTATTTTGTTTTTATGTTCTTGTTCTGAATATTTTACATATATTAATATATTTGTGCTTCTATAAATTCTGTGCATTTGAAAAATTTGACATTGAGAAAATATTTAAAAATATCTTTATTTACCTAAATGAAAATAACAATTTTGGCCACTGGCGCCAACGATGCTGACGGCACCCTAAATAACGGACATCAACACTGGTAGCGCCAATCGGGAGCACTAACAACGCTGAGTGTTGTTGGACGGTTTTAGAAGACTTTTGGCGGG
>NW_018219914.1:0-13830 GCF_001263595.1 Phalaenopsis equestris
ATTTTAACCCTGGATGGAAAAATCACCCTAATTTTCATTGGAATAATTATAAAAATTGGTGAATCCATCAAAATTCTAAACAATCAAGGAAATCCTAATTTTTGACCTTATTATCCTCCAGGATTTAACTCCAATCCTAACCCACAAGTTAAGGAAAAGAAGTTGACGATGGAAAAAGTCATGTTGAATATAGGAAATCAAATACAGAATCAAGGTACTGCTAATAGAAATATTGAAAATCAATTAGGACATATTGCTACTGCTCTTAGTAACAGACCTTCTGGAATTCTTCCAAGTACCGTAGAAGTTAATTCAAAAGATCAAAATAAAGAGCAAATTAAAGTTATTCAATTACAAAGTGGAAAAGAAATAGAAACAAGGATCCAAAAAGAAACTGAAGTTAATGAAGAGAAGGAAGAAATGGAAAATGATCAACAGGAAAATGAACAAACAAAGGTTCCTTTTAAAAAGCCATCACGTCCATTTCTTCAAAGACTGAAGCGGAAGAATAAAGATAAACAATTTAGAAAATTTTTGGAAATCCTTAGGAAATTAATGATAAATATTCCTTTTGTTGAAGATTTGGAACAAATGCCAAGTTATGTGAAATTTATGAAGGATGTACTAAATAAGAAAAGGAAGTTCACAGATCATAGGACCGTTGCACTCGGTGAAGAGTGTAGTGCTATTATTCAAAAAAAGCTAGTAAAAGCTTCCTGAAAAATTAAAAGATCTTCGTAGTTTTACTATACATTGTGCAATTGGTGAAAAGTTTTATGGAAAAGCCTTATGTGATTTAGGAGCGAGTATCAATCTTATGCCCTTATCAATTTTTAAACGTTTAGATTTTAGAGAAATTTCCCCTACTACTGTAACTCTTTAGTTAGATGATTAATCAATAACTTATCAAAAAGGAGTTATAGAGGATCTACTAGTAAAAGTGGATAAATTTATTTTCTCTGTAGACTTTATAGTATTTGATATGGAGGAAGATAAAGAAATTCTAATTTTTTTAGGGAGACCATTTCTTGCAACAGGAAGGGCTATAGTAGATGTACAAAAAGGATAATTAATAATGAGAGTTAATGATCAAGAAGTGAAATTTAATATAGCCAAAGCTATGAAATATCCTGCAATATAAAAAGATAATAAATGTTTCAGGATGGAAGTAGCTGATTATCTAAGTAATGAATAGTTTAAGAAAGAATTCAAAGATAAATTTAAGGAGAAATTTTTGAGAAAGAAGATGAAATTAAAGAAGAAGATTTGGATTATATTTAGGGAAAATTGGAAATGTTAGACTTGATGGAAAATAATAGTAAAAATCTTACTCCTTTAAGTATTAAACCACTTGAACTTGAATTAAAGATATTACCTACCCATTTAAAGTATGTATTTTTAGGAAAGTCTTCTACATTGTCGATTATTATATCTTCTGAGTTAACTAAGATTCGTGAGCAAAAGTTTATAGAAATGTTAAAAAAGTATAAAAGGGCTTTTGAATGGATTTTAGCAGATATTAAAGGAATTAGTCCTTCAATTTGTATGCACAAAATTTTATTAGATGAACAACTTGAACGTAAAGCTAATCCTCAGAGAAAATTAAGCCCAATAATGAAAGAAGTTGTTAAAAAGGAGATTTTAAAATGATTAGATGCTGGAATTATATATCCTATTTTAGATAGTGCTTGGGTTAGCCCAATTCACTATGTACCCAAAAAAGGAGGAGTACTGCAGAAGAAAATGAGAAAAATGAATTAATTCCAATAAGACAAGTAACTTGTTGGTGAATTTGCATTAATTATAGAAAATTAAATATGGCCACCAGAAAAGATCACTTTCCTTTGCCCTTTCTAGACCAATTGTTGGATAGATTGGCTGGGAATAAGTATTATTTCTCTTTAGATGGATATAACGGTTATTACCAAATTCCAATTGCTCTAGAGGATCAAGAGAAAACAACATTTACAAGCCCATATGAAAATTTTTCTATTTTTAGAATGCCTTTTGGACTATGCAATGCACCTGCAACATTTCAAAGATGTATGATGTCAATTTTTAACAATTTTATAGAACATGGAATGAAAGTGTTTATGGATGATTTTTCCATATTTGGAACTTTGTTTGAATTTTGCCTTAATAATTTAAAAAATGTTCTGGAAGTATGTGAAAAGGTTAATTTAGTATTAAATTGGGAAAAATATCAATTTATGATTGCAGCATGTATTGTACTTGGGCATAAAATTTTTGAAAAAGGCTTGGAGGTAGATCCTGCAAAAAATCCATGTTATAGATAAATTATCATCGCCTACTAATGTTAAAGGGGTGAGAAGTTTTCTAGGACATGCCGGTTTTTGTAGGCGCTACATAAATAATTTTTCAAAAATAACTAAGCCTCTATGCAAACTTTTAGAAAACGATACAAAATTTGATTTTAATGAAGAATACATAAAAGCATTTGAATTATTATAGAAAAAGTTAGTCACTACACCTATAATAGTACCACCTGACTGGGAAAAACCATTTCAAATAATGTGCGATGCAAGTGATTATGCTATTAGGGTTGTATCAGGACAAAGGCATGAAAAAGTTTTTAAAGTTATATATTATGCTAGTAAGACTCTAAATAATGGTCAAATTAATTATACCACTACTGAGAGAGAGTTATTAGCTATTGTTTATGCCTATGATAAATTTATACCTTATTTAATTGGAACTAAATGTATAGTGCATACAGATCATTCTGCTATTAAAAATATAATGCAAAAGAAGGATGCTAAATCAAGATTAATAAGATGGATACTTCTATTACAAGAGTTTGATTTAACCGTGGTTGATAGAAAGAAAAAAAATTATTAAATAGATAATCGTTTGCCTAGAATAGAAATAGAAATATTAACTAATTTTGTAAATGAAATTTTAGAGAGTTTCTTTGATGAACAATTATATAGTATTGTTGAAATGGATATACCGTGGTATGCTGATATTGTGAATTTGATTGTAAGTGATATTCTACCACCTGATATAAAAAATTAACAATTAAAGAAGTTTATATATGATTCAAAAGATTATTTTTGGGATGACCCATATTTATATAAAGAATGTAAAGATCTAATTATTAAAAGTGTTTGCCTTATGAAGAAACTCAACAAATAATTGAAAGATGTTGTGATTTTGAATTTGGAGGACATTTCAGAATGAATAGAACTGCATATAAAATTTTACGAGCTGAATTTTATTGGCCTACTATTTTTAATGATGTTAATGATATATTAAAACATATGATAGATGTCAAAGTGTAGGAAATATTTCTAGAAGAAATGAAATGTCTCTATATTATACAATGGAAGTTGAAATTTTTGATGTGTGGGGATTAGATTTTATGGGACCATTTATGCCTTCATTTGGAAACCTATATATATTAGGTGTTGTTGATTATATGTCCAAATGGATTGAAGCTAATATTGTACCTAGATGTGATGCTCGAAGTGTTTCTAAATTTTTAATTAAAAATATTTTTATAAGATATAGAATGAGTAATTATTACTGATCGAGGAACTCATTTTAGGAATTAGAGAATCGAAAAATTAATTAAGAAATATGATATTATCCGTAGATTCTCTACGGCTTATCATCCTCAAACTAGTGGTCTAGCACAGATATCAAATCATAAAATTAAATGCATTTTAGAAAAGGCTGTAAATTCTTATAAATTGGATTGGTCTGCTAGACTTGACACAACATTATGGGCATATAAAGCTGCTTATAAGTCTTCTATAGGAATGACACCATACAGACAGATATTTGGAAAGACATGCCACGTACCTGTAGAATTAGAGCATAAAGCATTTTAGGCTAATAAGGAATTTAATTTTAATCTAAAAGGGAGATTAGAAATGAAGCATATCATAATGCAAAAATCTATAAAGAGAAAATGAAAATAAGGCGTGATTGGAAGATTATTAAGAAGAAATTTAAACTTGGACAAGAAGTTGTATTATATAATACAAGATTGAGATTGTTTCTAGGAAAACTGAAATCCACATGGTTAGGGTCATTTAAGGTAATTAAATTCTATCATTATGAAACTTTTGTAATTAAAGTTCCTAACACTAGAAATATATTTAAAGTTAACGGGCATCGTTTGAAACATTATTATGTGGGGCACAAATCTCAATTTTAAATAATGTTAAGTCAACCCAACTAAAAAAATATTATGTCAGGCTGACGATGTTAAACCAAGCACTTTTTTGGAGACAACCCATACTTATATGTTTATGTATTACTATTTAGTTTTTTAAGTGTCTTATATATTAGTAGATATTAATCCTACACAATTTCATTTATTATAAATTGAGTCAAATATTAGTATTGGAAGAAAAGTTGGAATTTAATTAAACAAAAAATGAAAATCGTAACAAATTGGCCACTTGCACCGACAACGCCAGAACAGGCATCGACGATGGCCAAGAAAGTGAATCTCAGTACTGGAAGCACTAATTGGGAGCACCGACAGTGCCGTGAGCGATTGGACGATTTCTATCACTTTTGGCGGACTTTGGCGAGATTTTCATCCATAATAATTGTTGGGAGGTGTTTTTAAAGTCCTAAAAACTTCATAGGACACATAGAAACTTTCTTTTTTTTGGGATTCCATGGCTTCATATTCCAGAAATACTTCAAGGTATGGAGTTTTCAATAGAAGAAAGTTTATTAGTTTTGACGCGTAGAGATTATACGATAAAGTTATTGCGAAGAAGAGGTTGATCAAGGAATAAGGATTTGTTAATCATGGGTTGATCAATCCAAGTGCTCCAGTTCATAAGCATTCAGCAAATGCAATGGGAAGTTCTGTTTTACACTACCGCTATGGTCGTTTTACCTGTAGTGAAGGAATTCTATGTAAATTTACATGGAATTACCCAAGGAGTTGTCTTCATACGAGGTAAGACTGTACAATTTACTCCTGCAAGGATTAATGAATTATATATGATTGAAAATTTTTCAATCTGTCATTATGCAAATTTCATTCCTACATGAGATTTGATGCAAGATATTTATAACTTTTTGACGGATGAAAGCGATATGTGAGAATTACGAGATGAAGGATATATCAGTTTTCATGCTTCATAATTTAATCTAATTTTGTAGCAATCGAATTTCTTTATTTGTGCAAAATTACTCCCTATTATGAAGATCAGTAGAGTCACCAAGGAGAGTGCTATTTTAAAACACTGTATTCAAATGGAAAAACCTATTGATATAGTTTCAAATATATTTAAATTTGTGATGAGAATCACTATGAGTGAGCCAATTTATGGACTTGGGCATCCTTCTACAATCTTTCCAGATTTGCAGTCAATCCCAAGTGTCATTGAAAGTTGGGAAAAAGTTTTACTATCATGGGAGCCCATGATCCCTATTGATGATCACTATATTGGTAATGAAAATGAAGCACTAAATGTTATTATAGATCCTTCTTCACATGCTTCATCTCCATTAATGCCACCAACAGTTAGAAGTTCGCTTGCTTTAGAAAAGAAATTTAATTAAATTGAAAGAAAACTTCAGAGTATTATGAAGGTAGTGGGAGATCTTAAGTAAAAAGTGTATTTTCATATATAAAAGTTAGTTTGTTGTTGTTTGTGAAAATGATTGTTTGTGAAATGTGTATTTATGAATTGAGATAAAATTTGTGTTAAAAAATAATCTAAAAAAACTTAGGAGAAAATTGGAAGGAAATTAAAAATTTGAAAAATTAAAATAGAGAATTTTGGTCCTTTAGCACCGACGGCGCTTACATTGGCGCCAACGGTGCTGAAATTGACATTGACGGTGCCTTCGACCCGAGAGCTTTGAATTAACCTTTTAATTTGCGATTTTCTCCATAAAACTCCATTTTTACCCCTTAAGTCACCTTCAACCTTCGATTTTGTACCTAGGGCTTGATTTTGGGCTGATTTGAGGCAATTTAGAGGCAAACGAACTTTGGATTTTATCTTCTCTAGGTAAGAGCTACACTTTAAAGTATAATTTTTTTTTATTTTCACTAAGGATTTTTCTCACATTGACTAAATCTGAAATTTTGAAAACTTTTGGGAGATTTTGAGGAAATGCTTTGGTGAAAACTCTTACTTAGTGGATTTTAAGTTTAAATTTCTTTTCATTCTCATTTTCAAAATTTTGGAATTTATTCGGATTTTTATCAAATTTTTCTAGATTTCTTATGACACCTAAATCGAGCAAAAGAAAAATAAAATAGAATATTACGAACAAAGGTTTATTAGCTTTAGATCCAGTGCTCGAATTCATAGTTTTCATGAAAATAAAAAGTGATTCAGGATCGAGATTCTAAAAATCCAGGAGGAGAAGTTGAACGATTGATTATCGCTCGGTAGTGGGAAAACTTCCTCTATTTTACTGTCGATGCAATAGTTGGGATTGTTTAGGAATTTTATGCCAACCTTCCTGAGGCTTCTGCTAATTTTATTTTTGTTCGAGAAAAAAAGGGTGGAGTTTACTTCAAGAAAAATTAATGAGTTTTATCAATTCAAATATTTTTATAGATGCCAGTATCATTCATTTTCTACTATAGATCAAGCCTCAGATGAAGTTATTTCTTTTCTAACTAGTGAGAAAGGGTCTTGGGGAAAAAAAAGGAGCTAAAGTTAATTTTCCATTATCTATGTTAAATGTAGTGTCTAAGGCTTAACATTATTTTATTTCTGGAAGGATGATTCCAATGAACCATCATAATGAAGTAACCAAGGATAGAGCCATCCTTAACTACTATATTCAGCATGTGTTGGATATAAATGTAGGCTCTATCAATTATATGAACATTCAATCTATTGTTCTGGGAGAGACCACTGGTGGATTGGCGCACCCTGCTCTCATTTACACACTTTATGAGCATGCAAGAGTTGATTTAAGACCTGATTAGGAGAGGATTGAGCCTCAGAGACCGATTGGGCCTGACAACATCAAGACTTATGAGTCCTATGTTGATTTGAGATCTGGAAGACAAGCTAGGGATAATCCTTATACTTCTTGAAACCCCTACTTTTAGTGAGCCTACTTCAAGTGACCCCAGCAATAAGGAGTTGTTGGACCAGATGATGATTCAATAGAGAGATATGGAGGCCAAAAATGCTCACACTGATGATCTGATTCACCAGGAATTTGAGTATGATGCTGCTTATGATGATGCTTTAGTAAGATACCTGAGGGGTGACTATACAGTTCAGTTCCCTATTCACCCTACTTATACTCCATATCAATACTCCATATCAGCAGCAGAAGTCAGATGTCGATGACGAAGAAGATAGTGACTGGTGATCTTTTTGTTTGTTTGTTTGTGTTTGTACTATGTAATTGTATTGTTTGTTATGTTTGTTTGGTTGTTAAACTATAATGTGGAAAACTGATTTCACTTTTAAAGTTTAGTTTAGTTCTGTTGTTATTTTCAGCACCTTGTTATGTATTGTGATTAGCTCTTTCTCAAAAAATTTTATATGTATTATGTGCAATTTAATGTTTTTAGCCTGGTAGTTTTCATATTAGCACCTACAGTATTTCAAAATTTATGTTCAAAAATCAGAATCTCCAAAAGGCATGATTTTTTTTTATGTGTTTAATGCTTTCTTTTACTCTTCATTTTTAAAGTTCTTCATGTAAAAGTCTTTTAAAAATTTAAGTTTGGGGGGCAGAAGGAAAAAAATTTTTAGAAAAAGAGAAAGAACTTGATTTTATTTGTCCTCACTTAACTATATTTTCAAAATTTTAAATTTAACATGACCCTTGGAATTAGGGGTTAACTTGGATAACTATATTTATGTTTCTGAATATATAGTAAATTTAAGTAAAAATTTTCACTAATAAAGGTTAATACTAAGGGATATGGTATTTGGTAAATGAGAACAAGACCATGTTTTTCTATTTTAAGTAAAGAAATTTGTATTTTTGAAGTATTAAAAATCTTAAAAGATTCATGTAAAAAGAAAAGAATTAAACTTCATAAAATCTTTGAGTTAATATAAATTTTTTAAGTGAAGAAATATAAAATCTTTTTAACATTAAGAAGAGCATGGTGAGGTTGAAAATCATTAAAGGTTATCCAGATATAGTAATCCTCACATACAGAAAAGAAAAAGAAAAGAAAAAGAAAAGAAAAAAAAAGAAAAGAAAAAGAAAAGATGTGGGGAGAAGCTTAAGGAGATGCCTAATTAAACTTAAGGAAAAAAACTTGGAAACATTTTTCTAAACTTTTGATTTGAATATTAAATTAATTATTAATAAAGTTTTATGAAGTTCTTTTTCATATGAATTTCTTAAGTGACTTTAATATAACAAATTGCAATTTTTCTTTAAAAGAATAGAGGATCAGAAACCTTAGACTTGATTACTGAATATCCTTAAACCTTTAGTATTAACTAGAGTTGTTTGAATTTATCTTAAGTTAAACTATTATATTTAGAGAACTAAAATATGAAAGTCTAAAAGTTAAATTCTTTACCATAAGTCATATTTTTAGTTAGTAGAGAAGCTAGTTTAGGACAAGAACTTGTAAGTTTGGGGGATTTTGATACTCTGAAAATATATGCATTTTTAGACCTATATTTTATACCTATTTTTGGTGATATTGCACTTTAATGGAAGGTATTTTGATGTTTTCTTGCAGGTTGTTGATTTTTAGGGCTTAAAGTAAAAAATAAAGCAAAAAGGATGAAATTTGGAGTCAAAATGATGTTTTTGAGAAAAAAACTCAGCATCGACAGCGCCAAGGTTAGCGTCGATGGTGTAGAAGAACCACAAGCTGGAGGATTTTTACTCAGCGTTGTTGGTGCTAGTCTGTGTTTCAGACTCAGTTTCTAGAAGGTTTGATGTATTTGGACAATTTTTGAAGAGTTTATGGAGACACCTCTTGGAGAACCAACCTTGGACTTTATCTAGGGTCAAATTTCATCAGAAAAGGGGTTCCTCTATAGAAAAGGGGCTCCTTTACGTTCATTTTTTGCCCTACAACATTCTATTACACTACATTTCCATAATCCATCTTCATTTCACCATATATTGGAGTCAATTAGCAATTTTGCTTTCATAGTTTAGAGTATTTGTGGTGAGATTTAGTGTGAAACTTTCTGTAAGAGAGTTCTTCTTCTTGCATTTCTAAGGAAAGGTTACAAAGGATTTGCTTTGAGAAAGAGTTCCAGATAAGTTTTTTTGTTTATTTAGTGTTGTATGAACTTTATTTTATATATGAAATTTGTGTTTTGTCGTATCTTTCTCATGAATTTTGAGTAGTTTCCTCTATCTTTCCCCCAACCCTAAGATCTAGAGAAATGAAGAGATAATATGATTGTGCCATAACAAAAATATAAAATAAATTGTGATGATTTTTCAACCCTGAACTTAATTTACTTTTTAATTTTGCCAATTAATTTTTTAAAATATGTTGTGGAACATATGATCTGGAAAATTGAGTATGTGTTCTACAAGAGAGTGAGGATCACATTTGATTGCATGAAGGAGAAATTTGTTCATGAAATTAAGTGCTAATAAATAGAGAAATATTCCTTGTTTGGTGTAGAATTGGAGAATCTTTAAGGTGAAAGACTAAAATCCCTAATTTGGTCTTAGTATTTTAATTTGGTCTTAGTATTTAAAATTTGGTCTTAGTATTTAAAAACTAAAGTGAGAGTTAGCCTTCGGATGAAAGGAAGTGGGAGCTCTGGAGTGGGAACTGGTATCCTCCTAGCCTAGCCTTGGATTTAGGAACTAAACCTAAGGTTAACCAATGATTTTCTATGCACTGTATCAGGGTAGAGAACTAATGATTTTCATTTCACCAAAATTTCATTGTAGTGTGAAGGATGCTTTTTCACATAATAAATCTTCGTTACATAAACATAAGTTAGTAGCTGAATAGTTATTATTAAAAATTTGCATTTCAATTTTGCTAATAGTTAAGTAATTTAGTTTGGTTAATATCTCAACATTCAAAATTAGTGACAGTGATTTCGTTTGATTTTCTATAAATTTCTTGATAAAATTTAGCATTGCTAATTTACACCTTCCCCGTGGAATCAATATTTTTGGCTTAAATCTAAAGTCCATTTTTACTTGATAATGATACATATTCTTGCCTAGAATCCCATTATTATTTACCAATAATTATATATATTTTACAAAACTTACTTTTCATATAATGATCAACTTTTTTGCGCTGTAGTGGTGTCAACTTCATAAATCCTTACATTAAAAAAAATCAAGATCAGCCATGGAGGTGGCTGAGTAAATAGAAAGGCTTGGGCTGGCCACCAGGGTCAATTGGTGGGTGTAAATTGATGCTTAGGTGGATGGATGAAGAGCTCTAGTAACCAATCAACTTGGGGAGCTTAGGTGAGTTTTATTTTAAGTTTTGGCCAATGGGGGCTCCTTAGGGTGTCTTTTTCTGGCGGTCGAGGAGGTGGCTGGCCAGGATCTAGTCACTTCTTGGCTCAAGAAGGTCAGGGGAGAGTTAATTATGATTTACTCCCAATGGCAAGTGATGATGGCAAAGTATTTTAAAATAAGGTTGAAATATGGTTAAGATCCCTTAAATTAAGGGACCTTTGTTCCATAGCTCACCTAGGTGGTTTAGGTGGGTTTAGGCTGGTCAATAGAGTCCAAATGGGGGTTGTGATCACATTAATTTTGTGACTTTGGCATGTCTAAGTCAATTTTGGTGAAGGGGTTCAATTTGGGTGAAAATGACTTTAAGTTGGGTTTGTGTTAGACTACCCAGGACATTGAGCCCAATTGATTGATTAATTTGTCGCAGATGATTGTCATGAGGAGTTCAAAAAATATTTGGAGTGATTGTGAATTGGTTTGGAGGTTCAATTTGGAGGATTTTGGGCATTTGGTCAATTTGGGAGTGTTGGGTTAAACTTGGGTTTAGGTTTGGCTAAAGTTGGATTAGGTCCAAGTTGATGGTTTAAAATGGTCTAGAGAAATGCTATAAAGAGTTTTTAAAATAATTTGGGTGACAATTTTGGGGTTAGGGCACTCGATTTGGTAGAATTTGGATACAACCAATTTGGGGATTTTGATTGTGTGTTGTAATTGAGTGAAATTGAGGCTTGAATAAGGCTAATTGAAGCTCCAATTTGATGTGTAGGATTGCTCAAAAGAATTTTGGATTCAAATTGGGGCAATTCAGTGGATCGTATGGTTCAATTAGGTGAGATTAAGTCATAGGGTCAAAATTGGGGGTTTAATTTGGATCAAAATCGAGCTCAAATCATGGGTCAACTAGGCATGAATTTGGTTTGAATTGATCATATTTACCCAAGGAAAATATGTTGAGATTTTCATACCTATTTTATACTATTTTTAATGATATTGCACTTTAAAGAAAGGTATTTTTCATGTTTTGTTGCAGGAATGATGAATTAGGCTCATTGGAGCAAAAAGATGCAAGAAGGAGCGAATTTGGAGCAAAAAGGACCAAAATGTGGAGAATTGAACTAAGCCTCCAACGGTGCCCTCGACCCCGCCGAAGGCGAGTTTTTCTCGAGGCTACAAGAAAAAATTCTATAGAAGTCCGCCGATGGCGCCCTCGAGGCCACCGACGGCGAGCTCGGCGATTATGCCTACTTAAGCTTTGGATAAGGCCAAATTTTGAAGGGATGCTTAGGAAACTATGCATAGGAAACTGTTGGAAAAGCTCATCCACAACTTTAATAGACTATTTTGGCCAAAAATTAAGAGAGGGGGGGGGAGAATTTAGAGAGTCAAGGAAGTGCTAGTGAGAGTTCCTAGAGGTTAGAAAGGTTCCATAATTGTGAGGAATTCTTCGAGAGATTGTAAGAGTGGAGGGAAAGTGAGATATTTCTTCCTCCTTGCTACTTTGAAAAGGAATTCTATGTGCTGTAAAGAAAGGAAGAGATTTAGAGGAACTTCGAGGAGTGTTCTTGGGGAGAAATTAGAGATAAGTTATTTACTTGTTGTAGTTTGTATGAATTTGATTTTATATATGAATTTTGAGTTTTGTTGTGTTTTCCCAATAAGATATGAGTAGTTTTCTTGTTTTCTCTGCCTTTCTCCTTGTCTCAAGATTTTTGAAATGGTGACTTGAATTGGTGAAGCAAGAAAATGTTTAGGAAATTTTGATGATCTTTTCATTTCGATCTTAATTTACTTTCAATCTGGCCAATTGATTTGTTAAAATATGTTGAGTTTTACAACTAAATTGAAGATTACATCCGAGATTTACATCCTAGATTCAGGGAAGTCAAAGTCCTTGGTAGTCGGGTGCAAATAAATATGGAAATAATATTATCAAGCGTAGAATTGGAGATTTTAGAGTGATAGACTAAAATTCCCAATTCGGTCCTATCGTTTGGGTGTTGAAGTGTAGATGTTAGCCCTCAGGTGAGGGGAACATGGGAGCTCTAAATTGAGAGCCGGTATCCTCCAAGCCTAACCGCAGATTCAGTAAACAAGCATAGGATTAGTTAATGTTCTTTATGCTTGGACCAAAGGGTTGACCAAAGAGTAAAGAATATGTATGCTTGTACTAGGCACAATAAAAATTGAACTAATTCACTTTATCCATTCACTATAATTTCTTGACAAGGAGAAGGATGATTTCTTATATATTGAATATCACAATTAAACCCTCATTAGTATCATTAGTTATTTAATAGTTATTAAAATTACATACTTATTTCAATTGCCTATTAGTGACAGATAAGCAAGTTGAACTTTGTTGTTGTGATTAAAGTATTTCTTTTCTAAAATCATAGTTTGTAGTTCTAAACCACTCTCTGTGATACTTGCGTTGATAAGTGTGACTTTACAATTATTGAATATTTATTATGTCCATATTTATATCATATTTTAAGCATATAAAAAGTCGTTGTCAAGTTTTTAGCGCCGTTGTCGGGGAGTGATTGAGTGAGTGAGTTAAATCACGATTAAAGTAACAGACAAATTAGGATTATTAGAAAATTTTTACTTGAATTGCAACTTATTTTTATATTTAGTTAATTATATTACTGAGTATTGATTTTGCGTAAATTTGGACCTGAACGTAAATTTGGACCTGAAAATCTTATACCTTACGATTCAGAATTAAAACGCATTGTTAGAAGGATTAGAAGATTTAAAAGAGAACCTACAAATTCCGATATAATGGAAAACAACATGAACAATCAAAGAGTAGAGAATGAACACCAACCTAGACCCCTACGAGATTATGCAAATCCTATAGGAGATGAAATTCACTTATCTATCCAAAAGCTTGATGTAGCTGTTAATTCATTTGATCTTAAACCCGCTATTATCCAAATGTTACAAAATGATCAATTCGGAGGTACACCAAATGAAGATCCGAACTTACACCTCACTAGTTTCTTAGAACTGTGTGCTACCTTCAAATATGACAGAGTCTCAAGCGATGCTGTTAGACTTAGACTTTTTCCTTTTTCACCTAGAGATAAGGCTAAGATGTGGTTAGATTTATTAGCACCTGGATCTATTAGAACTTGGGGAGAACTTTCATAGAAATTTCTATCCAAATATTTCCCTCCAACCAAAACTGCTAAACTTAGAAATGACATAACATCATTTTGTCAGATTGATGCAGAGTCGATATATGAAGCTTGGGAGAGATTTAAAGATCTTCTTAGGAAGTTCCCAGTTACCAGATTGTTCATAATTCAAACTATTTATAATGGATTAGTGGGATCTCTTAGATCGATTATAGATGCTGCGGCTGGTGGTTTATTAATGTTAAAACCTTTTCATAAGGCTTATTCATTAATAGAAGAGATGGATACCAAT
>NW_018219914.1:13872-14678 GCF_001263595.1 Phalaenopsis equestris
ACTTAGCAATTTGTGGATGTTCAGCCTTCATATGAGACTTTAAATGCTATTAATAGACCCAAAAACCCTTATTCGAACTATTATAACCCGAGTTGGAAGAATCATCCAAATTTTAACTGGAATAACAATTCTTCTACAAATCAATAAAGGGCAAACAACCCTGTGAACCCATTAGGAAATTCATCCAAGGAAATGTTAACTACAGACCTTCTTATCCTCCAGGATTTAACAATAACACTCAAATTAAGGAGAAGAAGTTGTCTATGGAAGAGCTGATATTAAACATAAGTCAACAATTATAGAATCAAGGAAATCATTTCAAAATTTAAGGAAATCAATTACAAAATCAAGGAACTGCTATTAAGAATATTGAAAACCAATTGAGACATATTGCTACTGCACTTAGTAACCGAACATTAGGAACTTTTCCTAGTACTGTGGAACCAAATCCTAAAGATCAAGGAAAAGAACAAATCAAAGCGATACAATTACGAAGTGGAAAAGAATTGGAGACAAGGGTGCAAAAAGAAACAGAAACTAAAAAAGAGAAAGTGCATACCAAAAAAGTGAAGGATCATGAATATCCAGATTTAGCGTATCCATTTACACCAATGAAAATTACTGTTGAAAAACCTCCACAACTGTTTCCTCTGTTTCCTAAAAGATTGAAACAACTCAAACAGAATAAATAATTTTCCAAATTTTTAGAAATTCTTAAGAAGTTAACGGTAAATATTCCCTTCGTAGAAGCTTTAGATCAAATGCCCAATTATGTGAAATTTATGAAAGATATTCTGAACAAGAAA
>NW_018219914.1:14931-18429 GCF_001263595.1 Phalaenopsis equestris
TAAGGGAGTTATAGAAGATGTGTTAGTAAAAGTTGATAAATTTATCTTTCTTGTAGATTTCATTATTTTAGATATGGAGGAAGTTAAAGAAATACCTATTATTTTAGGAGACCATTTTTAGCTACTGGAAAAGCTATGATAGATGTTCAAAAAGAAGAATTAACTATGAGAGTTAATGATCAAGAAGTGACTTTTAACCTTGCGAAATCTATGAAATACCCTACTGTTGAAAGAGATAATGAATGTTTTCGCATGGAAACAATTGAACGTCTACTGAATGAACATATTAAAGATCATTTTGAAGATAAAAAGCATTTTGAAGAAGAAGAACATTTTAAAGAATATTTCAAAGAGAAAGAACGATTTGAAGAAAGTGACGAAATTTTTCTGGACGAATTAGAAAATGAAGAATTAGATTATGTTCTGGAAAGATTTAAGATGTTGGATATTACGAACATTGTTGATAAAACTATATTTCCGTCAATTATAAAACCACTTGAACTTGAGTTAAAAATACTACCTAGCCCATTGAAGTAGTATTTTTAGGAGACTCATCTACATTACCTATTATTATATCTTTAGAATCAAATGATTTGCAAGAACAAAAACTGTTAGATACATTGAAAAGATATAAGAAAGCTTTTGGTTGGACCTTAGCTGATATTACGGGAATCAGTCCTTCAATCTGTACGCAACAAATTATATTAGATGACCAATATAAACCAAGAGTTGATCCACAAAAGAGATTAAATTCGATGATGAAAGAAGTAGTTAAGAAGGAAATTTTGAAATGGTTAGACACTGGAATTATATATCCAATTTCAGATAGTGCGTGGGTAAGTCCAATTCATTGTGTTCCTAAGAAAGGAAGAGTGACTGTTGAAACAAAATAAAATAATGAACTAATATCTATCAGACAAGTTAATGGGTGGCGTATTTGCGTTGATTATAGAAAATTAAACACTGCCACCAGGAAAGATCACTTCCCTTTATTCTTTTTAGATCAGATAGTAGATAGACTTGCTGGGCACAAATATTTTTGTTTTTTAGATAGATATACCTGTTACCATCAAATTCCTATTGCTCCTGAGGATCAAGAAAAGATAACATTTACTAGTCCTTTTGGAAATTTTGCTTTTCGAAGAATGTCTTTCGGATTATGTAATGCACCTGCAACATTCCAGAGATGTATAATATCCAAATTTAGTAAGTTAATTGATGATGGGTTGGAAGTATTTATGGATGATTTCTCTGTATTTGGAACATCATTTGACGCATGCTTAAATTATCTTGAAAAAAATTACCTTAAAAAAATTTTAGAGTTATGTGAAAGAACTAATTTGGTTCTGAATTGGGAGAAATGTCAATTTATGGTTATACGAGGAATTGTGTTAGGGCATAAATTTTCGAAAGATGGTATGGAAGCAGACCCTGCAAAAATTCAAGTTATATCTAAACTAACACTCCTATTAATGTAAGAGAGGTTAGGAGTTTTCTTGGACATGTTGGATTTTACAGGCATTTTATTAGAGATTTTTCAAAAATTACCAAAACTTTATGCCAACTTTTAGAAAAGGACAAGAAATTTGAATTTTTTGAAAGCTGTTGAAATGCCTTTGAGTTATTAAGGGAAAAATTAATCACAGCCCCTACTATAGTTTCACCTAATTGGGAGAAACTATTTGAACTGATGTGTGATGCTAGTGATTATGCTATTGGAGCTGTTCTTGAACAAAGGTATGAACAAAGGTATGAAAAGATTTTTAAAGTTATATACTACGCTAGTAAAACTCTTAATGATGCACAAATAAACTGTATTGTTACTGAAAAAGAGTTACTAGTCATTGCGTATGCTTTAGATAAATTCAGATCTTATTTAATTGGAGCTAAATGTTTTGTTCATACTGATCACTCTGCTATTAAATATCTGATGTAAAAGAAGGATGCTAAACTAAAGTTGATTAGATGGATACTTTTAATGCAAGAATTTGATCTTGTGGTTATTGATAGAAAGGGAATTGATAATCAAATTGCTGGTCATTTGTCAAGATTAGAAAACTAAGAATAATTTGACACTAACAATGAAATTACAGACTGTTTACCTGATGAAAAACTTTATAATATTAATGAGTGAAAAATATCATGGTATGCTGATATTGTTAACTATATTGTAAGTGATATTTTGCCACCTATGCTGACATTGCAGCAACAAAGGAAATTCATTCATGATGCAAAAGCATTTTTTTGGGATGAGCCTTATTTATATAAATAATGTAAAGATCTGATTATGAGGAGATGTGTGCCTTATGAAGAAACTGAGCTGATCATTCCGAAATATCATGATTCTGAATTTGGAGGACATTTTGGGATTGATAAAACTGCTTATAAAATTTTACAAGCTAGATTTTATTGGCCTACTATATTTAGAGATTTTTATAGATACATAAAAACTTGTGATTGATGTCAACGAGTAGGTAATATATCTAGAAGAAATGAAATGCCTCTAAATTTCATATTGGAAGTTGAGATCTTTGATGTTTGGGGATTAGATTTTATGGGACCATTTATTCCTTCATTTGGGAACTTATATATATTAATTGCAGTAGACTACGTTTCTAAGTAGATTGAAGCACAAGCTTTACCTCGCTGTGACGCTAAAAGTGTTTCAAGATTTTTAATAAAAAAATATTTTCACTAGATACGGAATGCCTAGGGTGTACAAAGGATCCCATTTCAGAAATAAATATATTCAGAGATTGATAGAGAAGTTTAATGTTACTCATAGAATCTCTACTTCCTATCACCCTCAGACCAGTGGGTTAGCTGAAGTTTCTAATAAGAAGTGTTTAATAGAGAGATTAAACAATTACTTGAAAAGACTGTAAACCCTAGTAGAATAGATTGGTCCACTAGATTGGATACCGCATTATGGGCTTACCGGACTGCTTAAAAAACTCATATTGGAATTGACCCCCTACAGATTGATTTTTTGAAATACTTATCACTTACTAGTAGAATTGGAGCATAGAGCATATTGGGTGATTAAAAAATTCAATTATAATTTGAAAGATGCTGGTAAGAAGAGATTGTTATAACTAAATGAATTGGAAGAATTAAGAAATGAGTCTTATGATAACGACAGAATTTATAAGGAAAAATTAAAGTTATGGCATGATCAGAAGACTAACCAGAAGAACTTTGAACCAGGATAAGAAGTTTTACTTTACAACACTAGGCTGAAGTTATTTCCTAGAAAATTGAAGTCTTGTTGGTTAGGACCCTTTACTGTGACTCAAGTTTATACTTACGGAACTAATGGATTGAAGATCAGAAGATGAGAAATATATTTAAAGTAAATGGACATAGATTAAAACCATATTATGAGGGTAAAAGATCAAATTTTAAAAAGGTTTTAATGATTACTAAACCTGAATGACACCTGAATAGGTCAGGCTGACGACGTTAAACCAAGCGCTTTATGGGAGGTAACCCATATTT
>NW_018219914.1:18447-22806 GCF_001263595.1 Phalaenopsis equestris
CCCATATTTATCTTTACTTTTATCACAATTATAGTAGTTTTTATTTGAAATTATCATTAGTTTGTGGTAGTTTTAAGCTCTACTACTCTTATTTACCCTTGAAACATCATAAAAGTTGGATCCATGAAGAAAAATTGGAATGCATTCGGAACAGAGCGAAGCTATGCAAATTTTGCCTTGGGCGCCGACGGTGCTCCCAATGTCGTCGACGGTGGATTTTTCCCGAGAGTCCAGACAAAATTAATACAGGAGCGTGCCGATGACACCATCGACCTCGCCAACGGTGCCATCAACCACGCCGATGGCGAGACCGGCGAATTGGCGTTCACTTGGGTTAAAATGGAAGTTTTTGGCAGTTTTTGGCAGTTTTTGGCCGTTTTTGGGCGGGAATTGTCTTTTTAAACTCAAAAATTTGATTTTGAGTTCATATTTTCCCTCAAAAAACAAAGTAAAACTCCACCAATTTCATTCTTATGGCGTTCAATTCCCCTGATAATCCCAGAATGCGAGTTTTCAATCGGCGAAAGTTTATTGGTGCGAAAGCGCAACGAATCTTCAACAACTTACTGATGAAGAAAAGATTGATCAAGGAACGAGGATTTGTAAATCATGGATTGAATAATCCCATGATGGATATTGAAGAAACAATAGTGCGGTAAAGATGGGAAGTGTTGTGCTACACTACCGTCGTCGTGGTTGTTCCAATGGTGAAAGAATTTTATGCAAATTTACATGGAATCAACCAAGGAGTTATTTATGTGCGAGGATGATGGATCACTTTCACTCTTGCACGGATCAACAAATTATATATGATAGAGAATGTTCATGTCTGCCACTATTCCAATTTTGTCCCAATGAGAAACTAGATGAATGAGATTTATCAATATTTAACGGACGAAACTGACGACTGGGAAAAAAGAGAAAACGAGTATGTTAGTTTTTCTGTGACACTCCTAAATCCCATTTCAAAACATTGGCACTTTTTCTTTTCTGTGAAACGGTTACCAACAATGAAAACTGGTAAAGTTTCTAAAGAAAGTGACATTTTGAATTACCCACTTTGCATTTAGTTCCAAGTGTCCTATGAAAATTGGGAAAATGTACTGCTACCATGGAAGCCTTAATTGAGAGATTCCCAATTTTTGAAGATGAAAATGACATGGCCATTATAGCAGATCAAGCACCTCAAGTATCCCAAAATTCACTGCCAGTTCAACCCTTAGTCGCCGATAAGTCTCAGGTGATCCTGTGCTGAATTAAGAAATTGGAAAAGGAGGTACAAAATGTCATGAATGCCATTAATAATATCTCCAAATTCTTCGATCATCTAGACTGGAGGATGAACACTCTGGACATTTAAAAGATAGCTTAGTACGACTAATGAGAAGGATGAAACTAATAGAAGAGGATTCCACTGAAGAATTTCCATTCCAACCCTTCTACAACTTCTTTGTTCATGTGAAATCAATGGGTGATCTCAGAGGAAAATCGAGTACCGAGTCTGAAGATTAGTAGATTTACATTACTACCTATTTGTCTATCTATGTATTTTGATTTGAACTTTGCATTTGCTTTGCTTTAGAATTATGCTTGTAGATATCTGTATAGTTGAGACTAAGCATAGGATGTTTTGTTTTTAGCACTTTGAGTATTGTGGCTTGGATTACGACGCTGAATTAATGTATTGAGGTTGAAAAAATACCACACTTGGGTGTCTTATGTAACGTACATTGTACCCCTTGGAATTTATATATAAATGTGATGTTTTGTGTTGTGAAAGTTTATACGTGTTAAGTACATTATTTAGTTGCTTAAAAGTATGTCTATAATGATTAAAAAGATGTCGTTAAGGCTTGAAATTGATCGAAATCACAAAAATCCGAAATTTGGAGAAAATCAACAGAGCCCGCCGACAACACCCTCAATGCCGCCGACGGCTAGATTTTCTTGAGATTTAAGATTTTAATTCCAATAGAGTGCGCCGATGGCGCCATCGACCCCGCTGACGGTGAGCTCACAAAAAAAACACCTTTAACCGTGAATTTGACCAGTCAACCGCCACTATTCATCATCCCCTTCCTCCTAAAAATGCCATTTTCAAACTAGGGCTTGAAAGATCTTGGATTGGGAGGCAATTTCAAGGCTTTTTGACACCGGATTTGATCATATCTAGGTAAGAGCTTCACTCTAAGATAAAAATATTTGATTTTCACCATCGATTTCATCCACATTGAGGAGATCCAAAAAAATTGAGAATGGGAAGAAAATTTGGGAAGAAATTCATGGATCTTAGTGTTGAACTCTTTGAATTACCATTGAAAGCCATGATTTGTATATTTGAAGTAATTTTTGGATTTGAAGTAATTTTTGAAGTAATTTTTGGAATTTTTCGATAATTTGATTAGATTGAAATGCCTCCACGCCAAAAGAGAACAGTTGAGTTCCACGACTCTCGCTTCATCAATGCGATGGCTCAAACAAAATTTACTTCCATATTTAAAGGAAAGAAGTGCATACAAGATCGAGTTTTTGAAAGTCCGAAAGGAGAAATTGAACGAGTTATTGCAGAGTGAAGGTGGGAAAACTTTTGTTACACCACCAATAAAGCTAATGCAAATGTTGTAAAGGAATTCAACGCCAACTAAATGTATTCTGAAGATGGAATTGTTCAAGTGCATGGATTTTCTGTTGAGTTTACTGCCGCTCGCATCAACACCTTTTACAAAATCCCCGATTCTTATAGTTGTCTCTATGAATCCTTTAGTACAATGGAAGGCCCCCTCAATGATGTGATCAACTTTCTCAATGCCACCTCTAAGGCGTGGCACTATTTCATTTTCTCTACTCTGTTACCGACCTATCACCATAGTGGGGTAACTAAAGATAGAGCTATTCTGAATTTTTGTATTCAGAATAATAAAACTATAAATGTGGGGAGAATTATTCTTAAGAATATATTGACTAAGGGGAGGAATGAGACTAGTGGAAGTCTAGGACATCCTGGACTTATTTATACAATTTGCAAACTTTCTGGAGTAGAAATTGGAGATGAAGAATGGGTTTACCCTATGAAACCCATTAGTAAGGCTAATTTGAATAATTATGAATCCCATGAGAAATGGAGAACTAGGAGTAGAATTCAAGAACCTTCTACTAGTAGAGATGTCCCCTCTACAAGTTATGACCTTCCACCTTCTGGTTCCCTTACTCTCTCTGATTTAATGAATGAGTTGACCTTGCAGCTGAAAAGAATCGAATTAATAAATGAAAGGATTGAAGGTTTAGAATGTCGACATAATTACGATAGCGAGTACCTTCAATGGCATTCAAATTTTGAGATAGCTTATTATGAAGCTCAGACCCGACACTCTAGAGGTGAGCCTGATGTTACCTTCCCTGAGTGCCCCCGATATACTCAGTATTAGCCCGATCCATCTGTTGATCAAGGAGAAAGACATAGTTTGGGATTTTGATATATGAATGTAATTGATGTACTTGTACTTTTATTTTTGTGATCTCTTGTAATAGAAATGGATGTTTATGTGTATTTAGACTTTCATTTTTATTATTATGTCGTACTTGGATTATTTTTAATTGTTGTTATAAAGTTAGTGTTATAGTTAAATTTGCATGTGTAGTATAATAGATGTTCAATAGTATTTTGTAATGTAATGTGATTTTTATTTCGCATTTTAATTATAATTATTCTATATAGTATTGTGGTTGTGTTAGGAAATATTGTGCTTATTTAATGTTTTAGTTTTATACTTATTTTAAAATTTCATTACCCAGAAATTCCTCTAATGATTTATATGTGTAGAAAGCTCCTAATATTACAGACCAGGTGAGGTAAAAATTTGACAAGGCTTACAGAAATTTCAAAATAATGTAAATGCCTACAATACTGAGGTATGACTTATCTTTATAGTTTTTCTTTCCACCTGTATTGCCTACAATACTGAGGTATGACTTATCTTTATAGTTTTTCTTTCCACCTGTATTGCCTACAATACTGAGGTATGACTTATCTTTATAGTTTTTCTTTCCACCTGTATTGCCTACAATACTGAGGTATCTTCAATATTTTCAAAAATTATTTATATGACTTCATGTAGTGAATTTAATTCAGGTAACTATTATTTTGTAGCCATTTAAATATTATGGTAGATTTAAAGAAATATTTTTGTAATGAAAATTAATTTTGTAACTTAAGATATTTAGTATAAGAGAATAAGATTATAGTTAACTATTTAAAGTAAAGGAAACTATATTTTAAAGTATTAAGAATCTAGAAATTCATTTGAGAAGAAAAGATTGGGGCTCAATGATGTAAAAACTATGAAATATTTATAAGGTAAA
>NW_018219914.1:22817-23472 GCF_001263595.1 Phalaenopsis equestris
AGTTCAAAATCATTAAAGGCTATCCAGATATAGTAATCCTCACTTGAAAAAGGAAAAAGAAAGGATTGAAAACAATCCTTGAAAAGAGAAGAAAAATTTATAAGATTGAAAGCAATCCAAATGAAAAAGAAAAAAGAAAGAAAAAAAAATTATGACAGTGAGGAGATGCTTGAGGATAAGTTTAATAAAAAATTAGCTTAGCTAGACCAACCTAAAGGGAAAACCTAATACATTCCTGAGCTTATATTTATAGATTAGATCTTTTACTAGTAGTGTTCCCATGAAGTTCCTATCATTTGAATATTCTATGTGACTTAATATTGTAACATATAGTCATTCTTAAAATGAATAGAAGACTAGAACTCTTAAACTTGATAACTTGATAATCTTGTGGATATAGAGTTAATTCAATTACTTGAATTCTTTCTGAAAATACCACTATGATATTTATTTATAACAAACTTCTAGTATTTCTGAATTAAAACTTTACTACAATAGATCATAACTTTTATATAGTACTAAAATTACTTGAGGACAAGTAATTGTTATGTTTGGGGGATTTTGACCAAAGGAAAATATGTTGAAATTTTCATACCTATTTTACACTGATTTTGATGATATTGCACTTTAAAGAAAGGTATTTTGATGTTTTGTT
>NW_018219914.1:23523-23827 GCF_001263595.1 Phalaenopsis equestris
CTCTCTCCATTTTAAATCAAGGAAAAAATATCTTTACATATCGCGAAGGTGAGTTTTTCCCTCATGAATCAAGATTACCTTTCTTCCATTGACATATTTTACCCATTTCTATCTTGGGAAAGTATGATCAATTCTTTTGACCTTCAGGATCACCTGTTCAACCATCTTTGGACAGAACGATTCAGAAGGCCATTAAGGACATCCTGATCTTTATATGGGGTCGGACCCCCAATAAGTGTATAGGTGGATTAATTCCACCTGGGCATTGTATAAAATGGGTCCCGCACTGGGTCCTAAACTTTGC
>NW_018219914.1:24322-31998 GCF_001263595.1 Phalaenopsis equestris
AAAGTCATTTGAATTGAATTTGACAAATTATGAAGTGTTAGAGCCTTAGGGGCAAATGTGTAATTTTGGAAATTTTGCCTTAATTAATATTTAGGCTTAAGTCAAGGAGGGAAATGGGCAACCTCTGATCTTAATCAATTTATTTGATGTTTGGAACATAAGGAGTTAATTGGTAGAAACCAATCTCACTTTCTTAATTAAGTTAATAAATTTCTAAATTATTAAAATTTGGAAGTTTATTAAAATTAAATGATCTTGGACTTAGGGGTATGACTTTTGAAGTCAATAATTAATCAATTTATTACCCCTATTTTGATTTTCAAATGAAAATTTAAATTATGAATCATCACCACTTAAAGCTTAACCTTTTCAAAACCAATTAAGACACTCACCTAGGTCTTAAGGGCTTAGTGGTGGCTTAGGCCAAATCAAAATTGACAAAATGAGGATTAGAGAAATAAACATAACATAATCAAACATCCTTCAAACACCACTAAGCCCAATTAGGATTAAAAATTTGGCAAAGTGTTCAAATTACACTAACTTCCCCTTTAAGGGAATTCACTCACATAATCTTCAATTTGAATGATAAATGATAATTAACCTATTCTTAGTGATAATTCAGAAATCAATGTTCACTGAGCATTAAGGATATTTATAGGATGAATTATTAAGCAACATAATAAGTTTAAAAAGAGCTTGGGATTTTCCACAAGGCATCGAGAGAGTAGCATGGTCCTTCTTCTTTCTCTAGATCTGTTGGATACCTCAGAGAACTACCAAACATAATATGTTTTTATTGGAAACATCATCCTTAATTAAACTTTTAAAGTACCCGCCAAGATAAGACATAGGGTTAGGAAAGCTACCAAAACTTTACTTCCCTGTCTCATATAAACTGTCTTAACATGCCAACCTGCCTTGACATGCATTTTAAGTTTCAGGTGGTGGAACCTGAAGACTCGTCAGGTACACTTTTACAGTTTTTAGCATTATCTTTCTTGTAATTTCATACAGTGTTTCTCATACTGTACTTTTATACCTACAAATTTGCATGCTAAACAACGATGTCACCCTGCATGAAAGTTAAAACTGTCAGGATAGTCAGATAACCAAAACCAAAACTAAAATCAACCAAGATAAAATTCACCCCCACAACATTCAAAATATAAAACAACTCAAAATTTAATCACAAACACCACACAAAACTACAACTTCAACTAAATTAAGACATCTCTACTAGATGATCGGGAATCCCTCAGAGAAGGTAACCTACGGTTGCTAACGAGGTTTCCTACGGTCTAAATGAAATTATGGAACTCATTAAGTTGAGTTTAGTCAGTTCATTTTTATTAAGTGAATCCAATAGAAAGTAGTGGTGTCGGAACGAGGGAACCATAGGATCCTAACCGGTGTCGCTCTATACAACTTGAATATGCTCTTCTAAAATTCAAAGAACTTCAACCATAGGGCCACCTGATTTGACACTATAACTTGACACACTAGAAAAATCAAACTCATCGTGGCAGGAGCTTGGAGCTAGGCGGGCAGCACGGCCATCTTCAACTGTAAAACCTGTCTTCCCCAGCTAAACCAATCTTTCTTCATTATACTTAAACAACAAAGTCATAGGACTTCGAGGTTGCTTGTTCATGCAACGTAAATCCTCACCTTATCTTTAGGCTATTCTACAGCCCTGCTATACAATATAAGCCCTAACTCGTCCTATGATTCTGAGGTTTTTGTTTGTCATGACCTAAATCCTCACATCTTTCATGCTATTTGTGTGATAGTTTCACACAAATGTAAGCCCTAACTAATAAAATTGGCAGGATAAAACACCTAAATATCTCTCCTCAAAACTGAAGCCAAACATTAGGATAGCTTAGGAAGTCACCAAGGTTCGCCTCTGGATCCATGACATCCCCTAGTTCTTCCTCTTTTTGATTCTACAATAAAATGTTCCAAATTTGAACCGATCCCCTTTCACACCTCTACGTCTGATTTCTTTGAAAAGTCCTACCCATTGAAATTCCTTGAAGATAATATTTCCTGATTTTTATCGAGAGTCTTCTTAGGTGACTTTGGTCATTTAAGATGTAATTAACTATATGGGCTTGCCCTTATAGGAAGCATGTCCGAACAAAGCGTAAAATAAACCCTATTTAATCCTTTATATTAAACAGGGGAACTTGTCGGCAAATACGAAGGTTTCGCAGACCAAACAAATTTCATACATTCCTTAGTTTATTTGATCGAGCCTCATTCTCAAGTCTTGTGTTTATCCTTCAGGATAGATATAAAATTTGAGGTATAGTGCTCTTTCATTTAAATTATGAAAAATATGGGGTTAGTTTGATTTAATATTTTTCTAAAACTAAATATATACGTTAATTAAAACGTCCTTCTATCACCGATAGCTTATTACGGGCAACTCCCCAAAAATCCCACTTTACCTCCCCGACAGTGTGACACTCAATGGTGGTTGTGACAAGTTTGTGAAGACAAAGACATTTGTGTTGTGAAAGCGAAGAGTGTGGAACTTTGAAATTGAGAGGAACAAATTTTTAAAATTTATCATTTCTCTTACTGTCTCTATCACATTTGAGTATCAAGGTTTATTTTTCAAAATTTACTTTTCATTGATTGATTTTTTTTAAAATTTTATTTAAATTTTATTATCGAACCTTTGTTGTATTACTCTTTGTTCATTATAATTTAGAACTAATCTATGGTTCTGCGGCTCTTTATCTATCGAAAAAAGGGCAATTTAACAAATATACTAAAATTTGAAAAAAAAAACTTCATTAAAATGCTTCAAATATGTGTTACAAGCTGAACGCATGTTGACACTATCAAAAGACAACATGTTGAATACATTCTGAAGCATCAAATGCTGAATACATCTGAAACATTACATATCACATCTGCCATATCTTGATGCAGTACAAAAGATAACAAGAACCATTCATCTGTCCTCTGTGGCGAGCTCATGATCAAGTTGACCTTCTAAGCCACGCTCTAGGACAAGAATTCCCTTAGTGTGCACTTAGAGGTACAACTATCTCATAGCTCGTATGGGTGCAGTCCTTCCAATTCTGGGTTTGGATGGAACCCATGCAGTATCTTGCTGTCATCCATTCTTCTTAACATCACAGAAACCCTATTGTATCGTACTCCTGGGATGCAGTGATTTGCCAGATCTTCTCCGTTTCCTTTCAAAATTAAAACTGAACCAACTTGCAGTGGGATTTCAATAGATTCTCAGAATTCTACAGGGCCAAGAATATCAATTTCCTTTCCAAATATAATATTTCTCTTGATGCTAAAAGATACTGTGTAGAAGGGTCTGACAAAAACATGTTGATCAATATGTGGAGGAATGCAGTCTCCTTCATCTTAGATGTTGATTATCCAGCTATTTGGGATGCAATCTGCTGGTAGTATGCTCCACCTGACCATTCTTTTAATCATCATTTTTATTTCAAAAGGCAGAGAATCCACCTCGTCCTATCTTAGGATAAATGGGGGGTGGTTCCCTAGCCTATCCTTCACGAAGTTAATGCAACAACCACATTGAATTGTAATTCCTCTCATGCACCTTATCAATTTTTGGGGCTCTGAGTAGGTTTTCTTCATTAATAGACCAGCCCGACCTCTATCCCTTAAGTTGAACACGTAGTCAAGAATCCTCCTTTTGTCACTTTTGAAGAAAACCCTTGTATGTAGTTCCAGAAAATCTAAGATGTTGTCCAATTTCCCTAGAATTTCTTCATAAAATTAAAATTCTCTTTTCTTGACTATACTCATTCTTTCTAACTCTACAGTAGGAATCCTTTGTGGTCATCGGGATCGCTCCCTCATTTCAATATTTGTGCAAAACCATGTCTAACTCGGCTATGTATATAGTAGGACGTATGACTTAGTATCCGGGTGCAGGGCCTCCTAGCACTCTATGCGGCAGCTATAAACACATCAAAGGTGTAGTAATTCTCTAAATGAAGGATGTTAAATCCTGGGCACTCCAAAAATGCTCTTTATACTAATGTTTGTCTTAGAATTTTAACGTTGCACATTGATAACCCTTGCAAAGCTCATATAGAATCTTTGCCAGTTTTTGCTCTGCGACAAGCTCTGACTCATCTTCATTGATGGGCAGACTGGAAGAAGTTTCCCAAATGCATTGATCATAGAACCCCTCTTCAGGAATCGGGGTAAGTGTTTTCTTTGCTTCTTTCATACAACTTTTATCCCTACGTAAGAAAGCTCTGTGTTTGTGGTGGTTGGCGTTACGACGTTGTGTTCTTCTAAGCGGAGCATCCGATTCTTCGTTGACACTGACTAAGTTTCTTGTCGGTGTAGTGATCATGGACTGTAAATGACTGGTTCCTTCGAGTGGATGTTGTAGCTTCTCTACTTTCTTCCTCTTCAGTGAGGAGTCTTCCTTGATATTAATTTTGAGCAGTGATGGTAACCCTTCTTTCTCCCGGTGGTTGACTATGCTCATCATAAGACCCTCGTAGTCTACATTGCCTAACCAAAGTCCATGTCAAAGTCCACGATGCCACCCTGGGCTATTTTTACTTCATTTAATGCAAGTTTCAAGCCGTCTTTAAAGGCGAAAATCAACTCCTGCCCCAACATTTTTTTGCAAAAGATAGAAAAACATCAGTGCTCTGAAATTCAGCACAAACAAGAATAAAAAAATATTATTTTTAAAACGGGTTTTAAATTTATACAAGTGCAAATCTTTTATTCATCTAATTTAATTTAATGAAATTTCAAAAGTAAAATGTATAAATTTAAGGTGGGAAAATTCAAATTTTCATTTTATTAAAGTTAATTTTATTAAAAAGCTTTGGACCAAGTCACAAATGCTGTCCAAATAAACAGCTCCAAAACAAGTAACATTTTCAAAAATTTATTTCAAGCAACATCATATCGTGTAGTATATCTTCAAATATTGGCTATTAACTGGAAATATAGACTTTTCGCTCAGAAAATCCACCAGCTGGTATGATCCTCATGAAAAGACTTTCTCTATGACAAATGATCCCTCCCAAGTTGGTTCAAATTTTCCACCTATCTTATGATTTGCAAGAATAGGCCTTTTGAGAACAAGTACGAGGTCACCAACTTTAAACACCCTCAGGCGGACCAATTTGTCATCAGCTTGCACCATCCTTGCTTAGTAGAGCTCTAAGTTCTATTATGCTTCTAATCATTTTTGCTTGAGACCTTCCAATTCTTCAAGTACGAGTTTTGCACCTTCTACTGAAATTTGATTGGTGATGGTGACTCTAAGAGACGGTATTTGGACTTCTAACGACAGCATGGCCTCGAACCCATTAATACACCAAATTAATATGTTTTTTTTATGTATACATTTTATGTTTATTTTTGGTGATATTGCACTTTAAAGAAATTTTTTTTCATATTTTTGTTGCAGATACATTAATTTTCTGCATTTGGAGCAAAAGTAGCAAAAAGATGAAATTTTAAGCCAAAACAGTAAATTTTGAGAATTCTGGCGCCAGATGCGTCATTTTATAGAGAGTTTGCACTAGATACGCCAAATTGGCTCCAAATGCACTATTTTACAGAGAGTTGGTGCCAAATGCACCAAAACTAGCGCAAGATGCTCCAAAACCTAGAATAGTGCAAACTTAAGCAAGCTAGCACCAGATGCGCCAGAACTAGCGCCAAATGTGCCAGGATGAATTTTTTGGATTAAGGTGGTTCGAGATGAATATTGCATGAAGTTTAACAAAAACACTTGCCAACACCCCTTGGAGTGATTCAATGCATCTGAACACTTTGGATGAATGGGCACGTCTTTTAAACTCAAAAGAGTTGACATTTGGATAAAATTTTGGAGGAAATTTTGAATTCCTTTTGGATGGAGGCAACCTTTAATAAAAAAGAGGGAAGTCTAAGGAAGAAGAGAGAGGTTGGGTGGCGTGTAAAAAAGGGTGAAAAAGAGAAAGTGTGAGAGAGAGAAAGTTAAGGACTTGAAGAGTTTCTTCAAAGATTGTAAGAGGAGAAGGATGGTGAGAGATTTCTTCTTCATTACACTTCTAAGAGAGAATTGAGAGTGCTTGTAGGGTGGGAAAGGCTTGAAGAGAACTTCTAGGGATTCACATGGAAAGGATTGTGAGATAAAATGTGTCTTTTATTTCTTTTATTTTGTAAACTTGTTTTTTTTATGAAATTTGTGTTTTGTCGTATCCTTCTCATGAATTTTGAGTAGTCTTCTTTATCCTTCCCCCTACTTTAAGATATGGTTTTGTGAAGAATTGATTTTTTTTATATGGTTTTAAATGTCGATAATTTGTGATGATTTGAACTCTGATCTTCATTAACTTTTTGACTTGGCCAATTGAAATGTTAAAATGTGTTGAGAAGTATATTTTTTGAAAGGGCTATGATTTCTACAACATAGTGAGAATCACATTTAATTTCTTGGGAGAGGATGTCATCCATGGAGCTGAGTGTAAATAAATAACAAAATATATTTTAGTGGTTACAAAATTGGAGATTTTAAGGTGACAGATTAAAATCTCCAATTTCGTCCAGTTAATTGGAAATTGATGCGAGATTGTTAGCCCTTTGGTGAGGGATTAGTGGGAGCTTTGGAGTGGAATCTGGTATCCTCCCAGCCTAACCACGATTTTAGGGGTCAAACTCTAGATTAAATAATGTTCTTTATGCACTTGGAGGAGAGAAAAGAATATGATTGTTCCTATTTGACACAAAACAATTTTTATATGTATTTTCAAATGATTTTAATTTCTTCACAATCTATATACTCATTGTAAAGTTGTAGGAGGCTTTCTTAAATTTGAACTTTTTTTCACAAAAGCTTTGCTTAGATTTCAAAATTTTACTTTTGAAAGTTTAACAGTTACTTTAATTAACGTTATCTTTTTACTGCATCTTATTTAGCATTCAATCTATTACTTTATACTCAAATTTAGCACTTCAATTTTGTAGTTTAAAATTTTAGTATAGATTATAATCTAGAGAATTTACTAATAGGCTATTCTAACATCCCTGTGCGATCGATATCTAGGACTCCATTAGAGCCTTTTATTACTTTAGTGATAGGTATACTTGCATTATTCTTAGGGGAATTATCAGTTGAAAGATTTTTAAAAGATAAAACTATTTCTATAAAAGTTTTTTTTTGTTAGGATTAATTAGCATATTTAATATTATATCTGTCGTGTGTATTTTGTAATATTTAAAATTATTTACAAAATTAACACATTAAATCCACCCCACATCAAGTTTTTGGCACCGTTGTCGGGGACGTTACAGAAAGTAATAGTAAGTTATTTTATAATTTGAATTAACACATTAAATCCACCCCACATCAAGTTTTTGGCACCGTTGACGGGGACGTTACAGAAAGTAATAGTAAGTTATTTTATAATTTGAATTATTTTTATTTTAAAAGTTAAAAAAAGGTGTTTGTAGTTGAGTTTGAATATTTTGATATTTTAGTGTGTTTGTTTATTTTAATTACTTATTGTGTTTATTTATGTGTAGTTTAAGATCTGAAGATTTAGGCCCTGTTTGGTTCGGCTTCGTCCCGTAGTGCGGTGTTTGGTTCAAAGCTTTGCGGCAAAACTTTGGCAAAGCCGATCGAAAGCGGTCCCCGATATTTTACCCCC
>NW_018219914.1:32168-33410 GCF_001263595.1 Phalaenopsis equestris
GATTTTTTCTTTAGCGCATGGAACCTCTTTAGTTCTTTACCCCTTTCTTCCATCACAAGGATTTTGTCTTTGCTTTCCCCTCTCGTTTGACCCATTCTTGTTTGGTGGCTGATGGCTCAAGAATGGTAGAAGGTTGTGGTTGTGGTGGTTGATTCATGTGTAGTGGTTGTTGTTCATGCATTTTAGTAGTGTGAAGTGCATAGATCACAGTGCATATGAGCTGTCGAATTGATGTGGAGTTGGCTTGTTAATGTCATGATACCATATTCTTATCCTCCAAATGATGTTGAGTTGGGTTATGAGGGGGAATGATTATTCCCTTCTTCTCTTGCTTGTGATTAGGAAGTGGTGTTTTTGATTCCATCTACTATTTTCCCCTTCCCCAATCTTTACTTTGACAGTGAGCATAATTAAATTTTAGAAATCCCCTGTTTCGGTTTGGGTGGCTGGATCTGCTTTGATGTTTTTGGAGAGTGTATCTGCATTTTTGGAGAGTGATCTGCTCTTTGTGATGTGGTATTTTTTCCAGCATTCTAGTGTTTGTTGTTTTTTCGAGCTTGTTGGTTACTAATCTGTTGAAGCACACAGGAAATGATGTAATAACATATTGCTATTGAAAATATCAGTATTTACTTTGTATTTTAAAAGAAAGGTTGATGACTCACTCAAGAAGGGATTTATGAGCTAAAGTTTTAGCTATTGCACTTTAAAATTGATATGTACTTGCTGTTTTTTTTAGCTAGCCACTATAAGGGTTGGTTACTTGGTTTCCTGTCCTGATTGCTTGGTATCTTGCTTGGTTGTTGGGTTTCCTATTTGCTGGCTCAAAATTAACTTCAGATTATTTCGGTGGTTGTCTCCATATTATTGGATTGTTTTGTGGGTGGTTAAAATATAAGCCAGATTGCTTTCCTTTGAAGATAAAATTATTCACCTCTTCATTTCCACTTTTAGGCTTATTGGGTGCATGTCACGCAATTCTCTGATATTTACATATCTAGCAACTGAACTTTAACTTACATATCTGGCAACCTTTTTTTTTTTACTTCTAAAAGAAGCCGGATACACATTGTCATGCATAGAAAAGGTAGTGTTTATGTAAAAATTGAAGTTTGGAGAATAGATATGTAAATATATAGGAATTGAATGGTATGTATGCAAGTTTTCATATATTCATCGTAATATGCATGTGGAAATATTCAGAGTTGGATAGAAGTTGCCAATTTGTTGGAAAGTTCATAT
>NW_018219914.1:34003-47163 GCF_001263595.1 Phalaenopsis equestris
TTTATATGATGTAAGTTGTGCTTATGTGTACAACAAAGGAGTCCTTGTTGATATGTTTCAAAATTTCAGCTACTATTTCAATAAAATATTGCATTCGTTTCCCGTGGACGTAGGTCAGTTGACCGAACCACGTAAATTCTTGTGTTCCCTTATATTTACATCTCTGGTTTGGTTTATTGCTTGCAACTCGTTTATACAATTTGCATTTTTAGAAAACTTTCTTTTTTTAAAAAGACAATTACTTAAACTTAATATGTTTTGTAGTAATAAAAATTCAAATATTTTTGGTATTTTTTGATATTTTAACAAAATTGTAACAACTTAAAAAGATAACTATAGTTTTGTAGATGAAAAACACTTAATAAGAAAAATATCTTTCTTCTTATCATGAATCAATGATAAGTATATGAATTCTTTTGTGAAAGTATGCAAATTATGTTGTGCCAAATAGGAGCAATAATATTCTTCACCCTTATTAGAGATGTTATAAAGAGGTTAGCTAATTTAAAGTTTGAATAATTCTGAAGACTGGCTAGATAGGGAAGATACTAGCTCTCACTTTCTCTAGAGTTCCCTCGATTCCTTCCAACTAGGGGCTAACATTCTCGTATAAGAACCAAAAACAATAAACCAAGTTGGGGGCTTTAACCTGTCACTTTAAAGTCCTCTAACTTTACACCCTTCAATGAATATTTCACTATTTATTTGCACGCAATCATATGAACTACATTCTCATTCATACAACCTCATGTAATTATTTTCAATTGTTGACTAAGATAATACCAAAGCGGTTCTTACATGTTCTCACAAAAAATTTTAACATTTTGATTGGCCAAATCAAAAAGTAAAAGAAGTAAATGAAGTGCATGGATTTAAATCATTACAACTTCTTCCAACATTAAAGGTCAATATTCTCCACAATTTCCATCCACAACTTAATTACTTATCACTTTAAGAAGAAATATAAGAAAACTACTCGAAATCAATGGAGAAAAAAATCACAATTTAGTTTAAAAAAAGAATTAATTGTCAAACCAACAACAAGTCTCTACTAAAACCAAAAGTAGTCTCCGAATAAAAAGATAAAAACTTATCTCAAGTTCTCCACCAAACTTTTGAAGTTCCTTTGAATCTCTTCTCTTTACAATCACTCAAACTAAATTAACAAAAAGTATAAAAAAAAAAGTAAAAGTGGTGCCTGAAAATATCTCCTAACTAACTCCCCAAATGATGAACTTTCAAAACTTTCCAAGTATTTTGAGGACTCTTTTCAAATTCCTCTCTTCTTTCTTTTATAATTTTCCAAGAGGTGCCTTGGAAACTCTTCAAAATATGTCTAGATTTGAAGTATTTCCCCAAGAGATGCATCCTTTCATGATAATTTTCATCCATGGTGGTTATAAACACCTATTATGCCAATGGGTGCCTCAAAAATCTCTTCACAATTCATAAAAATTGACTTTACTCGTCTAGGAACTGCCACTGACGCTTAAGTGCAGGACCTCTGGTGCTTAGGCGCGGCCTTCTCTGTTTAACCGGCGCTTAAGCGTCGGATCTGGCGCTTAGGCGCCAAAACTCATTTGCACATTCTTAACCTTTTGCTCCAAATTTGATCCTTTTTCACTCCCTTAAGCATGTTTCACCATTTTAACCTGTATCTGCAAGAAAAAGACAAAAATACCTTCTATTAAAGTGCAATATCTCAATAATAGGTATAAAAATGTGTCTAAAAACACTATATATTTTAGGTGTATCAGTATGCTGATATTGTGAATTATAATGTTAGTGGTATTTTACCATACGGATTAATAAAACGACAGGAAAAGAAATTCATTCATGATGCAAGTTCTTATTTCTTGGATGACCACTATTTATATAAACAATTCAAAGATTTAGTAACAAGACGATGTGTGCCTAAACCCTAAATATATATATACAGTGTTTTGTTTTCTTCCTTTTGTTTTGAGTTGAGTTTGTTTGTGGATGGGTCACCCTTATGAGTGAGTTATATGTTCATTTTGGTTTTTTTTAGATAGGGGACCCTCTCCAAATCTTGTATTTATTTTCTTTTGGATCAACATGCAAGGAGCCAAATAATGCTCCTTTTCCCAAAAAAAAAAATATCAAAACATGTGATCGATGTCAAAGAGTATGTAATATTTCATGAAGAAATGAAATGCCTTTAAATTCTTATTTAGAAATTAAAACTTTTTATACGTGGGGATTGGATTTTATGGGACCATATATACCTTCATTTAGAAATGTTTATGTATTTATTGTAGTAAATTTTGTGTCAAAGGTTACAAAGTTGGGGACGGAAAATGGATACCCATCAAAAAACAAAATTAAATACATCATAATCCTAGGGGTTCCACTTTCCACAGTACAACTCCACGAAAAATAAAAAGAAAAGAGTGTAGTAAAATAACTCCAAAAAGTACATGTATACCCACAAAAATGCATACCAAAAGAAAGAGTATATCCAAAAATAGCAAGTACACCAAAACCCATATCATCTGTATTTAAGAACAGCAAAAATCAGATTTGAGCCTTGTTAGTCCAGTGAGAGCCGCAAAGATAAAAAACCTGTGAATAATAAAAAAATCCTTTGCCAAGACATAAGAATGTTGCACCATGCTAAAATCTTTAAATCAAAGTAGGTAGCGTGGAGATAGAAAAAATTGAGTGTTAGACAGCTGATGCTTCTCAGGCCAGTCAAATTTAAGCTCCCATAACACAGAAAATAGGATAATCAAAACGAATAGCATGTCCAAGTCCCTGAACCCAAAGTTGGTGTTTAACGAAACTAAGAAGGTCACATTACACAGATAGAGTGCCCCGCCAAGCAAGGCCAAAGTCAAGACAGTGCCCAGCAAAAACAAACTGGACCAAAAAATCCTTCTTGCATCCATCCAATAGGTAGAGAATCATTCTATACTAGGAAAGCCAAGAAAGGAAAAATAAATTTCAAAGAAGTTACACAATTTGACGAAAAAACCCAATTTTAAAATGCAGAGTTGGTATCAAACAGTGCCATAATAAATGAGTGTTTGTAGCTCCATAAGCAGTAATTTTACAATAGAACTTTGAGCCAATCAAAGCCAATCTTAAAAACAAAGCCCAACACACTTCCAGCATCTTGCCAAAAAACAAAGAAAAATCCCAGGCCAGAAAAGCCAAGTGAAGGAAGCATATTCCAAAAATAATAACCACAAACAATCGAGGAAGAAGCATAATTAAAGTCTAATATAAGAAGCATCTAATAAGTCACTTTGTATAAGAGTGTGCAAATAAAGAGGAGGAGTTTCCCCAACGAAATCACCTTGCACTTTCCATTTAGCCAACCAATCTGCTGAGTAATTACCCTCTCTATAAAGGAAAGAGTATTGAATATGAAGATTTTGCATCTCAATATAAAGCTAGATCCTTCTCAGGAATGTAATAATATACCAAGCAGGCTTAAGCTTAGCTATGAGCATGTGAAACAACACCTCAGAATCAGTTTCTAGTACAAGGCAATTAAAATTTAGAGAAGCAGTAGTCTGTAGTGCAGCAAGCACTGCACAAGTTTTAGCTTCAAGAGAGGCATAACCATAAGCAATGTTTACCATTGAAGTGGCATTGTAAGGGGAGGTAAAAAAGGCTAAACATTTACCATAAGCCTCTAAAAAGTCCTCCCATGCCAGCATAACCAGAAGAGTAGCTACAACTTATTTTAACTTTGATCCAGGTTTGGGGGAGTGGTGTCCATTTAATCAAAATGGGTTTTGTACTCCTACCAATAGGAGGAGAGGTAGCCATTCCATTGTCTTACTTCTAAGTCTTGTCAAAATTAGCCACAACTAAAGTAGATATAGTGGTACAAGTGTGGCAAGGATCTTCATACTTATGACTATTTCTAGCCATCCAGATGAACCAAAGCACAATAGTTGGAAAGAAAAAGAGGTTTTTGAAAAGTAGGACCCTAATCAATTCCAAACATATTTAGCAAAGGGGCTATCAAAAAATAAGTGATTTGCAGATTCAACATCTTTTTTACAGTTATAACAAAAAGAAACAAGTTTCAACCCTTTTAGTTTTAGAATATAATCAAGAGGAAGCAAGTTATGAAAATATCTCCATAAGAAAAATGAGATAGAGGAAGATATATATTTATGCCAAGTGTAAGCATTCCATTTCCAAGGAGTAAAAATGTACAGTTTTGAATAAAGCAATTTTGTAACAGAAGATCTAACTTGAAATTTTCACAGTGGAACATCCTTATCATGAGCTCTAATAGGTATAGTAGCAATGGCAGGAGCTAAAGCACCAACTATAGAATTTAGTTTAGCAATATTCCAAACACCATTAATCCAACAATCTGATATTAACTAGTTAGAATCATAACCAAATTTTGACAAAGTAGGATAAGAAGAAATTCCCCATTCATCATTGTAGAAAGAGATGCCACCATCCTCAATGTACCAAAATATGATATGAGCAACCACATCTCTAGAAGATATAATAGCCTTCCAAAGTTTAGAGTCCCACACCTTCCATTTGACTTTATCAATCACATCATCCATCTGAGTTTGCTTCCTCCTGCCTCTAAGAATATTAAACCCAAGATACTTAATAGGAAGCTTAAAAATTTTGCAACCAGTGTAATTATAAACCCATGCATGACTGTTAGAGGGGACACCTTTGCCAAAATAAATAGAGCACTTAGCCAAGTTAAACATCATACCAGAGATGTTTTGGAAATCCTTTAACAAGGACAAGGTAGCTTTAATAATTGCTAGCATTTAAAAACAAGATCGCATCATTAGTATAAGCAAGGTGACTCACCACAATCTTGGACTTATGAGACAATTGAATATGAGAATGCTCAAGATGCAGCTTATTAATGAGCCTAGAAAGGTAATCAAATGTAATAATAAAAATAGTAGGAGAAAGTGGATCTCCTTGTTTAATGCCCCTGTTAGTAGAAAAAAACCCATGTGCTTTGCCATTTATCATCACACTATAGCTATTATTAGAAAGCCACCTCTTAATGAGTAAACAGAAATCCTGTTGGAAGCCTTCAGCCTGCAAAATATTAATAATAAAGTCCCAACTAATATTGTCAAAAGCTTTCTTAATGTCCAATTTGAGGACCAAGTATCCCCCCTTGCACTTCTTATCCAGGTCTTCAATCATCTCCTGTGCTAAGAGGATATTATCAGAAATATCCATACCCTTAATGAATGCAAATTATTGAGGAGCAATGATATTAGAGAGATGAGGCTGCAATTTCTTAATTATAATCTTGCTGATGTCTTTAGAAATCACAGTAGTAAGAGATAGAGGATGGAAATTTTCCCAGGAAATTTTATCATTGCCTTTAGGTATAAGCACAATCAGAGCATGGGTGAAATATTTACTAGGATTATCACCACGAAAGAAACATTTTATAGCAAGAACAACCTATTTCTTAATGGTCTCCCAAGAGTGTGTGTAGAAAGAGGAGGAGAAACCATCATGGCCAGGAGCTTTGTTTGGGCAGGTAGACTTTAAAGCATTAAGAATTTCCTATTCACCTTGAGGATGAGTTAAATGGAGGTTATTAATGTAGTTATAATCCTCCACAAAGTGAGTAGAGTCCACACGCCTAACATGAGTTGAGGTTTGAAAAAGCTCTGTAAAATAATTAGCAGCACTTTCACTAATATATTCCATGTAAGTTAAAATATGTCCATCCTCATTTTTAATTTTCAAAATACTAATAATGTTTCTTCTATTCTTTAAAGTGGCATGAAAATATTTAGTATTTCTATCCCCCACAATAAAGGATATATCATTAGTCTTCTGCTGAAGTAAATTTTCTTCTAAAGCTATGACATCCATTAACAAAATATGAGCATGAGCAATAGTATCAATCAAGTCAAGAGAACAAACAAGTTGAGCTCCAAGGAGTCAACAACTTCTTGAGCATTCTGTACTTTTTTAGGTACATTAACAAAAATCTGGTAATTCCATTTAGTTAAAGCCATCATTTTATGCAGTTGCCACAAAATAAACCATGGAGTCCCAGCTTCTCCAAACTGCCATGCCTGCTTCACCAAAGTCAAGAAGTGTCATGAGAAGTCCAGGCATTAATAAACTTGAAACAAGAAAAGCTTGTTTTAACAGTAAAGGCCAAAGTAAGTAAAATTGGATTATGATCAGTGTAGCATAGCTCAAATGTTGAACCCTCATAAATAGGGAAGTGGCTTAAAAAAGCATAATTAGCCCAAAATCAAACCAACCTTTGATAAAGAAAACCCCTCCTCCATTATTAAGGAGAGCTAGTGTAACCGAAATCAAAAAGTACTGCATTAGAATAAAGTTAGAGAACCAAGTAATAACAGAAGGGTCAACACTTCCTCCCCCTTTTGTCTCCATAAGCTTCATAATCATATTAAACTCACCTCCAAAAAACCAAATCTCCTTAATAAAGTTCCCCATTAGTTCAAGTTTTTTCAAGAGCAAATATTTATACTACAACTGAGAACTAGGATAAACAAAGGTACTCCACCCTTGGAAATCTTCAAACTTGATCTGTGTTAAAACATATTATTCCTCATCTTCGATGATAGAAAGAGAGATAGTGGGCTACCAAAAAAACCCAAATTTTGTTGTTGATGTTGCAATAAGAATGATATCCTTTGAATTTTTTTAAGATTCTATTTTTTTTAACATGAACCATAAGCTCCAAAATAGCAAAAATGAGAAATTTATGAACCCTACTAAGATGTTTGAGCCTACTAAGGGAGTTAGGATCGACCACTCCCCTAATATTCCAAACCATAATGTTAAACATGGTGTTGTGAGCCAGCCCTTCTAGAAGATCTAGTAGGATTGACTAACTATTCCCCTTCAGAATGATAAATGCCTTCTTGGATAATGTTTCTAGCATTAAGATTAAATAACTCATTATTGCATTTAGCCTTCTTTCTTAAGTGCTTTTGGACCTACCACTCATTTTCTAAAGGTATGGCTGCATTATGTAGTGAAGTATTAATATTGACAACAATTATAAGGGCCCCATCTAAAGTAGTATCAACTGTAGAGCTGGAGGGAATAGAATCCTCATGAATATCAGAAATATAAGGAACCTCTATTAAGGTTATTTCTGCGAGCTTTTCAGAAGCCGAATTAACATTTAGCTCATTATAATCATCCGCCAAAGCATTGCCTTCATTAGTATTCACATGTTGAGAAATATCATCAATGCTAGTGAGCAAGGCCTCGTTGCCTAAATTATCCATGTTTGAAGTAGTAGGGTGTATAGGAGGATTTTCATCTAAATCAACCACATTATCAACAATAGATGAGATGTCTTGATGCTCATTAGGTTTGTGGTTTTCGGGTAAGGTAGTGTGTGTGTGTGGAGCAATATGAGAGTTTTTGAGTTGAGGATTCAATTTAAAGCAAGATAATGTTTGGTGACCGAACAAGATAATGTTTGGTGCATGCAGTAAGGTGAGTGCCTTTCAATTTCCACAGGTTGCCAATATCCTTGATGTTGTGATCCTTTCCAAATTTCATTACAAAATGATTGTGTTATATCCTGTTCAATAAGAATACAACCTTTAGATGGTCTTGATAGCGTATAAGTCACACTGTCTATTTTCAAAGGCTTGCCATATGCAGCCGCATGTGAAAAAAGTATCTCATGATTAAAAAGATGCAATTTAAGCCCTGGAAAATGAATCTAGTCTGGTATTATTGGCAATTCAGATTTAGGATCAAAATTAACATACCATTTTTCAGAATTTCATCACACTATTTTCTATCCACATAAATCTTTTCGCAAAGAGATTGGTATAGTCCTCATCATTAGCAAGTTGTATTAATATGTGTCTTACATATATGATTCCAACCTTCCACTAGCCTTTTAATTTTAGCATGTCAAACACTCTCCTTATGAACTCAACTTTACGGATTCCATAAGTAAATTTACCCACAAGAGCCAGACGGAAAGAGGATGCAAGTATCAAAGTTTCATATTCAGTCACAAATAAAATAAGCTTCACATTCTTTTTCCCTAATTTATTAATGAAAGTGTAATCCCATCCAACCATAAGAGTATCGTGAAAGCCTTGTGGAAACATACCAGAGGTAGGTGTGGCTAAAGAGCCACCTCCCCCATCCAAAATCGCATCAACAAACAAATGAGAAACATGAGGCATCTCCAAAAATGATAAAAGAAACAAAGAAAAGTAAATAAATGGTCTCATCAGCGAGGAAAGGCACGAAGGAAAATGAAATTGCCATGGATGTCAGAGCAAAACCTAGCCATCACTAACATGTTTTATATATTCATTGCAGTGAATTATGTTTCAAAATGGATTGAAACAATCACTTTTCCTTGATGTGATGCTTGGAGTGTTTAAAAATTTTTAATCAAAAATATTTTTACAAGATATGGAAGCCGAGAGTAATCATTACTGATGGAGGTTCTCACTTTAGGAATAAAAGAATTGAAAAATTTGTTGAAAAGTGTGATATTATACATAGGATTTCAACTCCTTATCATCCCCAGACTAGTGGTCTAGCAGAAGTATCTAATTGTGAAATTAAAAGAATTTTGAAAAAAATTGTAAATCCTAATAAAATGATGAGAATCTGTTTTTTAATATATCTATATTTATGCTCTCTTTATGAATTTCGTGTACTTGGGAGACTTACATATTATGAAAACACATTATAACATCTTTAATTACTTAATTATATGGAAGATTTGAGAGTTATTTAGACCATAAGGAAAATGGTGCAGAATTCAATTCTACGCCAAAGGCGCCAAAATTGGTGCCAGAAGTGCCAAATTACAGACAACTGGCGCCAGAATTCAGAACTAAAGGTGCCACAATTGTCGAGGTAGTTTAAAAGATTCTAAAGGGGATTTTTGGCAGTGTTGGATGGATTTTCTTCCTTGTAACTCCCAAAATCTGTATTTTGGAGTTATTTAAGTCATTAAAATGAAAGAGAAGTCACCATTTTTTATTCCCATGGCTTCCAACTCTATCGAAACTTCTAGATATGGAATTTTCAATAGAAGAAATTTCATTAGTTTCGATGCGTAGAAATTATATGATAAGGTTCTCGTAAAGAAGAAATAAATTAAATAAAGAGGATCTGTGAATTGAGGATTCAACACACCAAGTACTTGGGTGGAGGAGATTATTGTGCAGAGACGCTGGGAAGTGCTAAGCTATACCACTGTTGCAGTAGTCGTTCATGTAGTAAAAGAGTTTTATGCTAATCTACATGGGATTAACCAGGGAAGCGTCTATGTTCAAGGTAGGTGGGTATCATTTAATTCTTCAGGAATAAATGATTTATTTATGATTGAAAGCATCCTGATTTGTCATTATGCCAATTTTGTCCCTATAAGGCATAATTTGAATGAAGTTTATCGATTTCTAACTGATGAGATGCAAATTGGGAAACAAGAGATAATAGACATGTAAGTTTTTCTTCATCATTATGAAATCCTGCATCAAAGACATGAAATTTCCTTATTTTAGCAAAACTTCTTTCAACCATGAAAATCAATAAAGTGACCAAGGAAAATGTTATCTTGAATTATTGTATTCAAACTGAAAGACCTATTAATGTGGGTGCTTTGTTGACCTCATTTTTGGTTAAGGTCTAGTTTTTTCCTCTTTAGTAGCCTAGGGTCTAGCCATAGGATTTTCCTGTTCACTATTCCTAGAATTCTATAAACCCTCACCATTAGAAATTCCAAATCCTTCTTTGCTCAGCTTGAAGTTCCATATATTGGTTCTAACCTCTAGCACTTAGTTGGTGGGGTCAATATGGGGGAACTCAAGGAGATTCTCCCATAGAATGGTCAGACCATAGGACAAACCCTGGGTGTTTTGGTGATGGTTGAAATGGCTTACACACACTAAACTTTCTATCATAGTCCAAACCCTAAGACCCCTTGATTTGGTCTCACGATTCCTTTTGGAAGCTTATACGAATGAACCTATACCCCTAGTCTTTGGCTAAGAGGGTTAGAAACAACATATTGAGTATCCAAAATAAGTCCTCACATGGCCCCTATTGGTTTATGTGGCTTTATGGCTTACTTGCCCATTTTAGCCCAAAATCACCAAATTACCAAAATACCCCTACAACCTTAATTTTTGCCAAAAATCCTAGAATTATCCAAAATACCCAAATTTGCCCAAAAATCATCTCAAACCACTAACCACTACCTAAATTGGCAAAAATTCACCAAAATCACCAAATTCCCAAAATACCCCCGAAATTGCCAAAAATTACCAAAATACCCTTCATGACCCAAAAATCCCAAAATTTCAAAAAATTCCCGAAAATTCCAAAATCATCCTAAATATTCCAAATATTCCTAATTTCAATTTTTAACCATCACATTGACCCAATTTGACCAATTTTACCCAATTTGACCAAAAACCCCAAATTTACCCCAATCTTGTCCAATTTCAATTTCAAACCAAAATTCAGTATCCCCATTCCCAATATAAAAAAAATTCAACCCCAATTTTACCAAATTGTAAACCTAATTTCACCCGAATAAAAAAGCTCCAATTTTGACCATATGACTAAATCCACCAAATTGGCCTTTCAATTCAATTCAAAATCACTTGAAACTCTTCCAAATCCATCATGACATATTCCTACATCAAATTCAACATTCAAATGATCAAATTTTTATCCCAAATTCAATCTCAATTCTTAAAGCCCAAGCCCTCCATGTTTAATTCAAAAAGCTCAAATTCAATTAAAAGCCCACATGACAATTTCTCCTCATCATCCATTCAATCAAAATCATTCCCTAAGTTTTAAATTCATGACCAAATCATCCCATATTAGGCCTCAGGACAAACACCAGTAAAATATCCCATATATCCAAAATCCCTCAAATGAAAATTAGCCAAGCCACATGCAAATCATGAAGCCACTCCCAAGCCAAAATAGTCCTTTCCCCATTCCTCTTTAATCCAACACCTTTACACATGGCCAACCCCAATTGACTTCACCAAAATCAAGCCCTGACCTACTTGAGTCAGATGGTGACCCCTCGCTGGCCTGCCGACCACCTTGGCTACCGGAAAAGCCAAGCCCAAATGCTCCACATAGGCTAAAACTCAAAATTAAAGCTAGACCTAGGGCTTTATATTAGGCGCGGTAAAGAAGATTTTGGAGGCTAAAAATAGTAGATTTCATCTTTTCTTGTTAAGAGCTTCACTTTAACTTAGAAAATTTTGATTTTCACCATGGATTTTTCTGACTTTATGGAAATCTAAAAATTGGGATTTTTGACGAAAAAGCTTGAAGAAAAATATTGTGAAAAGTTTCTTACCAATAAATCTTACTTGGGGAGTTTGATTTTTTATTTTTTAATTTATTTAGAATTTTTTTTGGATTTTGGTAAAATTTTAAATGACTCCATGAGTAAAAAGAGGAAGGACAGATGGTTTTGATGCAAGAAGATTTGTTAATTTGAAGGTCAAACAAAGTTATAACACTGAAATCAAATCGAGTAGATTGATCCAGGAACGGGCATTTGCTAACCCGGTTGGCAAAATTGAGAGGTTGATTCCTGCTAGAAATTGGGAACGGTTTTACTACTTCACTACAGTAGCAATTTTGCCAATGATTTTGGAGTTTTATGTCAACTTAAGATTTATTATTGAAGATCATATTCTCTTGTGAGGTAAGCAAGTTGAATTTACTGCAGAAAGGATCAACACTTTTTATGTGTTGAGGAATGTATTTCATGATGAAAATACTGCATTCGTGATGATTGATTCATCACTGGATGAAGTGATTGCCCTTTCTGATTGATAAAAAAGAGAATGGAGGATTAAAAATAATAAGATAGTTAACTTGTCTGCTTCCATGTTAACAAGTCAGTCGCAAGTCAGCAAAGGTATGACACCACTTCATTTCTGCTAAATTAATACTAACAAATCATCTTACCGATGTAACAAAGGATAGAGTTGTACTGAACTATTGCATTCAGAACATGAAAGCAATAAATGTCGGTGCTCTTATAGTTTATCATGCATGGAGCATAACTAAGAGCTCTACAACTAGTGGTTTGGGTTACCCTGCCCTAATTTTCACTCTTTGTGAGCAATTAGGAGGAGAATCCCATAGAAATGAAGAAATATTACAACCAAAAAATCCTATTGGGAAGCATATGATTCAGAGAGTTGAATCATTTGTTGAATCTAGGGGTGGAAGAAGAGATAGACCCTCTACATCAGCTAGAGGGGCATCTACTTGTTTCTTTGCATCATTAGAAAATATTATGGACCAACTCATGATTCAAAAATTGGATATAGTAAATATTTAAAATCAGATTGGAGAGATTAGAGCAAGAAATGCTTATAATGATGAGTATCAACAAAGGAAATTTCAACATGATATTGCTTTTAAGGATGCTATGGTGTGGTATCTTAGGGGTGAATACAATGTGGAATTTCCTACTTATCCCAACTTTATTCCATATGCTCCCATTCATGATGATGAAGAAAAATTCCTTTTTTTTAGAAAAAAAAGAGGAAGTAAACTAAATTTTATTTGTCTATAAGTAACAATATTTTTAAAATTAATTTAACATGACATGGGATATCGAGATTAAACTTTAAATAACTATACTTAAGTTTATGAATATTATGCTAAATTTAGATAAAAGTTTTTAATAATGAAGGTCAATTCTAATGTTAAAGATATTTGGTATGATAAGATAAAACTATGTTTTGCTATTTAAAGTAATGAAAATTGTATTTATAAAGTATGAAGATTTTAAGAGATTCTTGTAAGAAGAAAATAATGAGACTTTATGAAAATCATAAACTAATATGAATTTATAAAGTGAAGAAAGGTAAGAAGTTTTAACTTTGAGAAGAGGATAATGAAGTTCAAAACTAATAAAGTATATCCAGATATAGTAAAACTCACTTGAAAAAGAAATATAAAAGAAAAGATTGAAAAGATCCTAAAAGAATAAAAAAAGAGAAAAAGAAAAAGAAAAGAAAAATAAGTGAGGAGAAGCTTGAGGAAATGCCTAATAAAAAATTGGCTTCACTTGAATTAGCTTAAGGAAAAGCTTTATTACATTTTCTAAACTTATATTGGATTATTAGTAGCATTATTAGTAA
>NW_018219914.1:48304-53289 GCF_001263595.1 Phalaenopsis equestris
GTTATGCAAATATACAAGGAATAATCTAAGGAATTGTCTATGTGTGAGGCAGGTTTGTGCAATTCACTCTTTTAAGAATAAACGAAATGTTTATGATTAAAAATATGTCTATCTGCCATTATGTGAATTTTACCCCTACGAGAGAATATGAACGAACTCTATCGATACCTTACGGATGAAGGTGTGAATTGGGAGCCCAAAGATGATGGGAATGTAAGTTTTTTGTCATCATTGTTAAATCCTGTCTCTAAGGAATGACACTTCATTATTGCATCAAAATTATTATCTACTATCAAAATCAGTAAGGTAACTAAGAAAAGTGTTATTTTAAATTACTGTTATCAAACTAGAAAAACTATTGACATTGAAGCAATCATTGTGAAATCAATTTTTGTTTTCATTGTGAATGGGTCTCCAACTGGACTTGAACATCCATCCACTATTTTCCTACTATGCAGTCGATCACAAGTACCTTTTGAGAGTTGGGAAAAAGTGCTTCTTCCTTGGAAGCCAATGGGTCCAGAAGTCTATCTCTATTGCAACTCTACTGGAATGGGAGATGAAAACGATATGAATGTACTGATGGATCAAGGATCCCAGAATTCATGACCTATTCAGGCTTACTTCAGTTCTAATGCACTATTAGAAAGGGTCAAGAAGATAGAAAAAGATGTGCAGAATCTTATGCATGTAATGGGGAATAGTTCTGAAATGTTGGATCACTTGGATTGGAGACCTAAAGAAAATTTTGAGCATAATGGTGGTATTGAAGATCGCTTGGTACGTATGTTCAAGAAGCATGCTTGGATTGGGGAAGATTCAATTGATGAGTTTCCTTATCGACCCTTCTACAACTTTCATGTGCACTACCAATCTATGGGAGATATCCAGGAGGACGAAAGTGAAGAAGATGTTTAGACTTAACTTATGCACGAAAAATTTTATTTAGTACCACTTATTTTAGTTGTTTGGTGTTTTAAATTGTGTTTACTTTTATTGTTGCACTATACTGATATTTGTATTTGGAATTTTGATTTTTATATCTCAGTTTTAGGATTTCTTGGTTTGCTTTAAACACCCAATTAGATGTTTGTTGGCTTGATAAATGTTAGTTTGTCATAGCACAAATTTTATATATAAAAGTGAGTTTTTTGTTGTTTATGAAAAATGGATGTTAGGGTAATGTTTAGTTATGCTTATAAGGGTTCATTTGAGTTAAATAGAGGTAAACGTAAAGTGGTATAGAGCAAATTTTTCACAGAAATGAAATCTGGAAAAATTAAGGGGTTGGCGCATAGTGTGCCAGATTGGCGCATAATGCACCAAATTCCAAAAAATGCTAGATTGCCTAAAAACCATGAAATTGCACATTAAACTCCATTTTTACTACTTGGGTTGTCTCCTACCTCTAAAGCTAGACCTAGGGCTTTATATTAGGCGCGGTAAAGAAGATTTTGGAGGCTAAAAATAGTAGATTTCATCTTTTCTTGTTAAGAGCTTCACTTTAACTTAGAAAATTTTGATTTTCACCATGGATTTTTCTGACTTTATGGAAATCTAAAAATTGGGATTTTTGACGAAAAAGCTTGAAGAAAAATATTGTGAAAAGTTTCTTACCAATAAATCTTACTTGGGGAGTTTGATTTTTTATTTTTTAATTTATTTAGAATTTTTTTTGGATTTTGGTAAAATTTTAAATGACTCCATGAGTAAAAAGAGGAAGGACAGATGGTTTTGATGCAAGAAGATTTGTTAATTTGAAGGTCAAACAAAGTTATAACACTGAAATCAAATCGAGTAGATTGATCCAGGAACGGGCATTTGAAAACCCAGGTTGGCAAAATTGAGAGGTTGATTCTTGCTAAAAATTGGGAACGATTTTACTACTTCACTACAGTAGCAATTTTGCCAATGATTTGGGAGTTTTATGTCAACTTTAGATTTATTATTGAAGATAATATTCTATTGAGAGGTAAGCAAGTTGAATTTACTGCAGAAAGGATCAACTCTTTTTGTGTTGAGGAATGTATTTCATGATGAAAATACTGCATTCGTGATGATTGATTCATCACTGGATGAAGTGTTTGCCTTTCTGATTGATAAAAAAGAGAATGGAGGATTAAAAATAATAAGATAGTTAACTTGTCTGCTTCCATGTTAACAAGTCAGTCAAAGGTATGACACCACTTCATTTCTACTAAATTAATACTAACAAATCATCTTACCGATGTAACAAAGGATAAAGTTGTAACTGCTGGTGGTTTGGGATACCCTGCCCTGATTTTCACTCTTTGTGAGCAATCAGGTGTAGAATCCCATAGAAATGAAGAAATATTACAACCAAAAAATCCTATTGGGAAGCATATGATTCAGAGAGTTGAATCATTTGTTGAATCTAGGGGTGGAAGAAGAGATAGACCCTCTACATCAGCTAGAGGGGCATCTACTTGTTTCTTTGCATCATTAGAAAATATTATGGACCAACTCATGATTCAAAAATTGGATATAGTAAATATTTAAAATCAGATTGGAGAGATTAGAGCAAGAAATGATTATAATGATGAGTATCAGCAGAAGAAAATTCAGCATGATATAGCTTTTGAGGATGCTGTGGTGAGATATCTTAGGTTCTTAGGGGTGAATACAACGTGGAATTTCCTACTTATCCCAACTTTACTCCATATGCTCCCATTCATGATGATGAAGAAAAATTCCTTTTTTTTAGAAAAAAAAAGAGGAGGTAAACTAAATTTTATTTGTCCTTAAGTAACAATATTTTTAAAATTAATTTAACATGACATGGGATATCGAGATTAAACTTTAAATAATTATACTTAAGTTTATGAATATTATGGTAAATTTAGATAAAAGTTTTTAATAATGAAGGTCAATTCTAATGTTAAAGATATTTGGTATGATAAGATAAAACTATGTTTTGCTATTTAAAGTAATGAAAATTGTATTTATAAAGTATTAAAATTTTTAGAGATTCTTGTAAGAAGAAAATAATGAGACTTTATGAAAATCATAAACTAATATGAATTTATAAAGTGAAGAAAGGTAAGAAGTTTTAACTTTGAGAAGAGGATAATGAAGTTCAAAACTAATAAAGTATATCCAGATATAGTAAAACTCACTTGAAAAAGAAATATAAAAGAAAAGATTGAAAAGATCCTAAAAGAATAAAAAAAGAGAAAAAGAAAAAGAAAAAAAAAATAAGTGACAATAAAAAATTGGTTTCACTTGAATTAGCTTAAGGAAAAGCTTTATTACATATTCTAAACTTATATTGGATTATTAGTAGCATTATTAGAAAAGTTTTCATGAAGTTCTTTTCCATATGTTTATTTTTCATATGAATATTCTAGATGCCCTTAATATGACAAATTGAAAGTCTTCTTGAAATAAATAAAGATTCAAAAATTTTAAAATTAACTGCTAAGTACTCTTAAACTTAGAATTAGAATCTAAGTTATTAAAAGTTTTTTTTTAATTTACTAATTTAAATTTTACTATTTTATTTATTGAACTAAAGTATGGAAGTTATAAGTTAGTCTTTATCCTAAGTCATATGTTTTTATGTAATAAAAGTGTCACTTGGGGACAGGTAATATTTAAATTTGGGGGATTTTGATACACTAAAATAATATGTTGTTTTATGTATGTATTTTATGCTTATTTTTGGTGATATCACACTTCAAAGAAGGGTATCTTCATGTTTTTTTCAGGTATATAAATTTTAGGAATTTGGAGCAAAAGTAGCAAAAATGATGAAATTTGGAGCTGAAATAGTGAAGCTATGAATTCTGGCGCAAGATGCGCTAGATTGGCACCAGATGCGACAGATCAGCGCCAAATGCACCAAAGCCCAGAATAGCGTGATCTTCAGCAAACTGGCACATGATGCACAAGATTGTCACCAAATGCACCATTTTACAGAGAGTTGGTGCATGATACACCAGATTTGACGCCAGAAGCGCTAGGGACAACTTTTTGCGGATTAATGCAATTCAAAATTAATTTTGCATGAATTTTCAAAGGTACACTTGTTCTAAAAACCCCTTGGAGAAATTCAATGCTTCTAGACACTTTGGAAGGTTCTTTAATGAAGGGATATGTCTCTTGGATCAATGGACATGTCATTTTAACTCAGAAGAGTTGACTTTAGACAGAACTTTGGTGGGAAATTTTGAATTCTTTTTGGAGGGAGGCAGCTTTTGATAAAAGAGAGGGAAGTCTAAGGCTTAAAGAGAGGAGTGTAAGAGGGGGATGGGTGGGTGTGTGTGTGGCGTGAAGGAGAGTTAGAGAGAGAGAAAAAGTTAAGGGCTTCGCGATTTTCTTGGGTGTGTGTGTGGCGTGAAGGAGAGTTAGAGAGAGAGAAAAAGTTAAGGGCTTCGAGATTTTCTTCAAGGATTGTAAGAGGAGAGGGAATGTAAGAGATTTCTTCTTCAATACACTTCCAAGAGAGAACTGAGAGTGATTGTAAAGAGAGAAAGGCTTGGAGGGAACTTCTAGGAGTTTGTTTGGGAAGGGTTATGAGATAAGTTGTGGCTTTTATTTCTTTTATTTTTTAAACTTGTTTTTATTAATGAAATATGAGTTTTGTGGTATCCTTCTCATGAATTATGTATGGTCTTCTTTATCCTTCTCACTATTTTGTTTTATATGGTCTTAAATGTCAATAATTTGTGATGATTTGAACTCCGATCTTCATTTACATTTCGATCTGGCAAATTGAAATGTTAAAATGTGTTGAGAAACATAGGTTCAGAAAAAGCTATGATTTCTACAACATGGGGAGAATCACATTTGATTTCATGGGAGAGTATTTCATCCATGGAATTAGGTGCAAATAAATAAAAAAATATACTTTGTTGGATACAAAATTGGAAACTGATGCGAGATTGTTAGCCCTTAGGGGACGGAGTAGTGAGAGCTCTGGAGTGGCATCTAGTATCCTCCCAACCTAACCACGGAATTAGGGA
>NW_018219915.1:0-1425 GCF_001263595.1 Phalaenopsis equestris
TTCCTCAGCCAGAAAAGACAAAAGTTCAGACACAATCATACAATATTTGTGCAGTAGAATCTTGAAAGAATGGAGAGCTTAGGTGTGGACATAAGCTAGTTGGGTGGCTAAATCATATAAATATATTGATGTCTCAAGCTCTAGATTTATATTTAGATTGTTACATTCCTTTTGTAAGTTACATCTGAGCTATTTGGTTTGCTAAAAAAAAGTTAAAAAAAACATTATATTCGAATATTTCAGAGTTATTTTTTTGGATGCAATACAATTACATTAGATTAATTTTTTATGTTTAGTTTGAAGTTAAATTTATTCAACATAAATCCCATGTGTTAGAGGCGGCTGTTTGGTTGGGAGGAGCGGGTGGCAAAGGCAACAAACCAAAACTAATGACGATGACAAGTGGCTATTGGTGATGACAATGACTTTGAATTGCATTGTATTTCATATTCTATGAGATTGATTAATTGAACTATAAAGTGGACACGTATAAAATTAAACACAGACCCATTTTAGATTGTTATTTTTTATTATTTTTGTTTTTACTTTTTTTCAAAATTATATTTATTTTATGTGTTTTATATGTGCATTTATTTATTTTTTTCTAAATAAAGTGATTTTCTTAAACACTAAAAAATAACTAATAGTTATTTTGAGTATTTTTATAAACCAAATGGGTTTGTTTTTAACAAAACAAATTTCAAGAGTATTGTTATTTTGAGTATTTTTTTTTCATGCATTGGCCGTACAATATTATCTATTTAAAAATTTAAATTTAAGAATAGAGTGGTATGCATGCAAATCTTCTATAATTATATGACATATTAGATATCACCTAATTCTTATTTATCTACACATCTAATATGTAAACATTAATATTTACATATATGTTATCTTATTTAGCCATGAAAAGATTTATTTTAATTCTTAAATGTTAAGTAGTGGTACTATTTATAGGGCTGTCAAAACGGCTCGTTGTTCGCGAATTCGACTCTTTAAGAAGTTCGTGTTCGACTCGTTCGCTAAGTTAACGAGCCGAACACGAACAACACGAACCAATATTTGTTCATTTGTGTTCAGCTCGTTTTGGCTTGAAATAATACAAATAAATTATATATATATTTTTGATAAGTAGTATTTAAAAAAAAATTAATTGACTACAAGGCTACAAAAATTTATAATCAATTAAAATTATTAATGAAGAAAATAGAATAAAAATTATTAAATTATTTGTCCCAATCTTTAACATCTTATGACTACGTGATTAAGGTTGTCAAAATAATTCTTTGTTCGTTAACGACTCGTGTTCAACTCGCTAAGAAAACGAGCCGAACATGAACATACTTTCTGAGCTCGAAATATAAACGAGCTGAGCCTTTACACCCCTAAATTTATGTGATATGAAAGATTTGGGTGTTATAAATG
>NW_018219916.1:0-471 GCF_001263595.1 Phalaenopsis equestris
TTTCATACTTCAACGTCCTTCCGAAGTGGGCGACGCGATTTCGATTCCAACGACCGACAATTTATTACAGGCAACCCCACAAACCAAACAACCCCCGAAATAACGCCGAACGATAGCTTCTGGTGACTCCGCTGGGGATCGGCTTCTCTCTCCATACAAATCAAGAAATATTATCTTCACACATCGGTAATATGTCCATGTTCCTCTTGGACCAAATTAGCCTTCTTCCGTTGGCATACTTTACCCATTTCTGTCTTGGGAAAGTACAACTAATACCTTGGACTTCAGGACTAGCTGTTCAACCATCTTTGAACAGAGGGGTTCAGAAGGCCATTAAGGACTCTTTAAATTTTCATGTGGGGTCGGACCCCAATAGGTGTGTCGGTGGATTGGTTCCGCCTGGGCGTTGTGCGTTGTAGAGTTGGTCCTGTACTAAGTCCTAAACTTTGCATTTCTTCATCTCCTTCGAGT
>NW_018219917.1:0-7053 GCF_001263595.1 Phalaenopsis equestris
GGGAAGGGAAGTGGGAGCTCTAGAGTGAGAGCTAGAATCCTCCCAGCCTAACCACAAATTTAGGGACTAAGCTTAAGATTAGCCAAAGATTCTCTATGCCACTTGACCGAGAGTAGTGAATTAAAACTGCTCCTATTTGGCACAATACAAATTCAAACCATTTATCTCTATCATTAATAAAAAATTCATTGTAGTGGGAATGATACTTTCTTAAATTTGATCTCTTCATCACAAAACTTTGTTTAGCCTTAGTAAATTTAACTTTAAAGTTTACTAAATTAATTTAGTAAACTTAATTTCATTAGCATACATTAAATCCACTTTAATCAACCTTCCAAACTAATTGCTTATAGTAGTAGACTAGAATTAGCCTAAGTGATTTCTTACCATGCTTCTTCATGGGATCGATACTGGGTTTTTTATAAAAAGCTCTATATTACTTGAAGCAATACGTGCACTTGAGTAGAACCACTAGTGTGTGAACTATTTTATATATTTTATAAATAATTTGATTTTCCACATTAACTACTTAATATAAATTGGGTCAAGTTTTTGGCCATATTTTTAAAAAACTAAATTATTGCATAATTTCAGGACAGGTCACACTTGGCACTGTTATCGTGGATTTAAATTGACGTAAAACACGCAGAAAAATAACATACACTAGGGGTACATCAAGTTTTTGGCGTCATTGTTGGGGAAGCTTCGGTAAGAACTTTACGAGAGATTTAGTTAAACCTATAAGACTTAGATTTGGAATTTATATTATTATTACATTGTGAGTTTAAATTTTGTGTGTTTATTTTAAAGAAAATCAAAAATACCAAAAATAATTTTGATATCTATCATATTAGTTAAGTTTTTAGATTTGAATGCATAGTTCAGGAGCTGCAGACCTTGAGTTTTACAAGTCAGATTTGGAGAGAACTTTTGGGAGAGATTTGAAAAGACTCCATGTATAAATGGTGGTAGAAAAGGTGGATCGACGATATAATGAATATTCAAATTTGGATTATAATGCTTGTAGTTTTGAAAGAGTAAACCCCAAGAGAGTGGTAAATTTTCAAGAAGATAGCTTATAATTTTAATTTCTCAGGTTGTAGCTATTTTAATTTCTCAGGATACAGATATTGAGAGAAAGTTAGATCAATACATAGTGAGTTATCCTCAAGGTCCCCCAATTATTAAGGAAAATTCATTTAGACAATTGATTGAGCCTAATTATATTAAAACTAACCATGAGATATACAATCCTTATTCTGATTATTATAATCTAGGTTGGGAAAATCATTTGAATTTTAACAGGAATAATAGTTTTGGAGTAGAAGACCAATTTTGAGAAGATAATCAATTTAGTCGAACGTGTAATTGGAATAATCAGGGCTATTATAATGGTGAACATTCTTTTCCTCATAATTTTAACTTCAAACCCCAGAATGAGTAGAAGGATTTGTTAGAGGAGGGTGAAGAGGTTGTGATTCAAATGGAGAGTGAGCTGGAGTGCCAAGGGATTACAATAAGGAATATGGAAAACCAACTAGAGCAGATTATTAACTCAATTAATAATCATCCTCACTTTAACTCCAGCTCACATGATCAGGAGAAGGAATTAATGTTGGAAGAGATTGTGATTCAAATGACAAGTGAGTTAGAAAAGCAAGAGGTCACACTAAGGAATAAAAAAACCAATTAAGGCAAATATTTAATGCAATTAACAGCTACCCCCCGGAGATTTTACCTAGTTACCCTGAGATAAATCCTAAGGAGATGAATGATGAGCAATTTGAAAATATTGAACTAATATTTAGAAGAGAATTCGAGGTTATGTTTTTAAATAACTTTGAGTAGAGAAATGATGATAAAGAGATTGAAAGACCAATGAAAAAAATTCTTAAGGAATTAGAAAAATCAATTTCCTCAACTAATATAAATATAGAAAAACCACCTCTACCATCTACTCAGTACCAAGGGGAAGAATTGAAAGACAACACTGAACAAAAGAGTAACCAAAAAGAATTTGATCCAGAATCTAAATTATCTAGACGTAATCCAATAAAAAATTTGGTAGATCATGAAGTATCTTACACAGATCCATTTCTTATAAAATTTAAGGATGATATTAATATGAAAATTGAGAAAATCACTAGAAGAATATTGGATCTAGAAAGAAATATGAGGAACGATGATATGAATCAATTTGAAAAGGAAGAGTCGAAAAACAAAATTAATTTAAGGGCTTTGTAGGAATCCTTGGATCTAGAAAAGATTATGTGATTGATCAAAAATTACTTAAATGGAATTTTGATCCAGGTGGAATCATTTTTTGAGCTGACGATGTTAAACAAAGCATTTTATGGGAGGCAACCCATAGTTATCAGTATGGTTTGAATTAGTACGCTTGAGAGTCATGATAGTTAATGTTGTATTGTGTTTTCTTTAGTGTGGATTATTTAGTTTTATTGATGATTGGTAGATGCTTAGATTGTTAGTAATTTGATTAGATCTTTGTGTGTCATGAGGGAGGTGATTCTTTAACTTCTTATTATTGTTAGACTTATATATTCTCTTGTAGTAGTTGGACCAACGATTCCACTACAACTCAGGTCTAACCCAGACTTGAGTTTTACAAGAGACATTATGAATTTTAACAGTAACAGTTCCATCTCAACTTTATTATTTCCTTTCTTTGAACTTGTTTTCATTTAATAGGAGTAACTAGCCTATTTAATGAGTAACATGTGGATGATTTTACACTATCCTTATAACTTCTAGAGATGCTTAATGGGATATGGTGATGCCTGGGGTTGGATATCAGGGATAATCTTATCTTTGGGATTTGAATCTATAAAATAATTTATAAGTACCCAATATATCTGTGTAGTGATTCCGTTAGAAATTGGAACTAAGTGAGTGAGATGCGATGAGTTAAAGGAAAACTTGACCTCATTTATTATGTGTGTTTGTGTTTGTGTTACAATAATATTAAGATTTGGAGAGCACATAAATATATATATTTCTATCACGATACATATCATGCTTGTTAGACCTTTCTTTCAATTTTATCAAGCATTTTTAGTTTTGATTTACTTTCTACAACATGTTTTCTATCTTGATAAATAATTTTATATGTTTTTTATAAACATTTTTGGTAGGTAGAATTTTTAAACTATTTTTCTTCCAACTTATATTTTATGTATTAAATGTTATACATGTTAAAAATCAAGTTTGAGGGTAAGAAGAAAAATAAATTTTTAAATTGAGTATACTTCCTTTTAGTTTAGTATTATTGCATGCATGTTTTAGACTAGATTTACTTTCTCCTGCAGTCATTCTATCCTGATTATGAATGTATATAAATTTGATAGGATGTTGCAGTAGTTAGTAGATTCAACTTTTACTTTTTCTTCCTGTTACTTTTTATAAAATTGATTGCAAAATATTTAAAAATTTATATTTGGAGGGAAGAAAATTTTCTTTAAAAGAATGAAAGTGAATTTTATTTGTCCTCAATTAGTTATATTTTAAAATTTTAATTTAACATGAGCTTCGATATTAGAGGCTAACTTTGATAACTATATTTGTGTTTCTAAATATATAGTAGACTGTAAGAGTTTTCAATAATGAAATTTGATTCTAGAGTTAAGAAGAAAGAGTCGGAAAAAAAAAATTAATTTAAGGGCTTTGTAGGAATCCTAAGATCCAGAAAAGATTGGGTGATTCATCAAAGATTACTTAAATGGAATTTTGATCCAGGTAGAATCATTTTTTGAGCTGATGATGTTAAACAAAGCGTTTTATGGGAGGCAACCCATAGTTATCAGTATGGTTTGAATTAGTACGCTTGAGAGTCATGATAGTTAATGTTGTATTGTGTTTTCTTTAGAGTGGATTATTTAGTTTTATTGATGATTGGTAGATGTTTGGATTGTTAGTAATTTGATTAGATCTTTGTGTGTCATGAGGGAGGTGATTCTTTAACTTCTTATTATTGTTAGATATATATATTCTCTTGTAGTAGTTGGACCAACGATTCCACTACAACTCAGGTCTAACCCAGACTTGAGGAGTCTAACCCAGACTTGAGTTTTACAAGAGACATTATGAATTTTAACAGTAACAGTTCCATCTCAACTTTATTATTTCCTTTCTTTGAACTTGTTTTCATTTAATAGGAGTAACTAGCCTATTTAATGAGTAACATGTGGATGATTTTACACTATCCTTATAACTTCTAGAGATGCTTAATGGGATATGGTGATGCCTGGGGTTGGATATTAGGGATAATCTTATCTTTGGGATTAGAATCTATAAAATCATTTATAAGTACCCAATATATCTGTGTAGTGATTCCATTAGAAATTGGAACTAAGTAAGTGAGATGGAGTGAGATGCGAATAGTTAAAGGAAAACTTGACCTCATTTATCATGTGTGTTTGTGTTTGTGTTACAATAATATTAAGATTTGGAGAACACATAAATATATATATTTCTATCACGATACATATCATGCTCGTTAGACCTTTCTTTCAATTTTATCAAGCATTTTTAGTTTTGATTTACTTTCTACAACATGTTTTCTATCTTGATAAATAATTTTATATGTTTTTTATAAACATTTTTGGTAGGTAGAATTTTTAAACTATTTTTCTTGCAACTTATATTTTATGTATTAAATGTTATACATGTTAAAAATCAAGTTTGGGGGTAAGAAGAAAAATAAAATTTTAAATTGAGTATACTTCCTTTTAGTTTAGTATTATTGCATGCATGTTTTAGACTAGATTTACTTTCTCCTGTAGTCATTCTATCCTGATTATGAATGTATATGAATTTGATAGGATGTTGCAGTAGTTAGTAGATTCAACTTTTACTTTTTCTTCCTGTTACTTTTTATAAAATTGATTGCAAAATATTTAAAAATTTATATTTGGAGGGAAGAAAATTTTCTTTAAAAGAATGAAAGTGAATTTTATTTGTCCTCAATTAGTTATATTTTAAAATTTTAATTTAACATGAGCTTCGATATTAGAGGCTAACTTTGATAACTATATTTGTGTTTCTAAATATATAGTAGACTGTAAGAGTTTTCAATAATGAAAGTTGATTCTAGAGTTAAGATATTTGGTACAAAAGAATAAGACCATGTTTTTTTCTATTTAAATTAAAGGAAATTGTTTTTTGGAGGTATTAAGAATCTTAGAGTTTCATGTAAGAAGAAAAGATAGAGGCTTTATGAAAAATCTTTAAAGCTCATATTAATTTATAAAGTGAAGGAATGTGAAAAGTTTTTAACTTTAAGAAAAGGATAGTGAAGTTCAAAATTATTAAAGGCTATCCAAATATAGTAATCCTCACATGAAAAAGTAAAAAAAAAGAAAAAGAAAAGAAAAAGAGAAGAAAAGTATGTAAGGAGAAGCTTGAGGAGATGCTTAATAAAAAATTAGCTTCACTTGAATCAACTTGAGAAAGAAGGATTTATTACATTTTTTAAACTTGTATTTGAGTATTAGTATCCTTACTATTATTAAAGTTCTCATGAAGCTTACTATTAAAGTTCTCATGAAGTTCTTTTTCATATGGATATTCTAAGAGACTTTAATATGACAAATTATAGTTCTTCTTGAAATGAATAGAGAATCAGAAATCTTAGACTTGACTATTAGATGTTCTTATACTTTTAGTTTTGACTTAAATTGTTAAAAAATTTTCTTAAGTTGTGCTATTATATTTAGTAGACCAAATTATAGAAATTTAGAAATTAAACTCTCTACCATTAGTCATTACTTTTATGTAGTAAATGTGTTACTTGAGGAAAAGTAACAGTTAAGTTTGGGGGATTCTGATATGCCTAAAAAATAACTACTTTTCATATATATTTTATGCTCAATTTTAATGAATTTTAATGATATTACACATTAAAGGAAGATATTTTGCATATTTTTGGTTTCAAAGATAAGAAATGGAGTTTTGGAGAAAAAGAAGCAAAAATGGTGCAATTTGGAGCAAAAACGAGCAAGAAAAAAATTATTCCCTGACACATTTTGATACCCTGACACATTTCGATATGTCTATCTGTTAGGAATGAAACACAACTGAAATGTGGTGAAACAAAGTTAAAACGAAGCCAAACCGAGTGAAACAGTGGAGCTGCTCCAAATTGGCGCCGAAGGCGCCCTGATAGGCACCGACGACTCCTGAGTCCAGAGAAGCGACAAAAAGTGGCGCCGATGGCACCCAGACCAACGCCGACAGTGCTCGAGATGGTTATAGACTGATTTTTGGTTGATTTTGATGTTCTAGAAGGCTCCCAAGTGATTCTAACATCCCATGAAGTGATTCACCCCATGAAGTGATTCAGTGCATCTAGACACTTAGAGAAGGCTCTTGAATGAAGATACATGTCTTTTGGATGAATAGATTTGTCTCTTGGGAAAAAGGAGGGAATTTGTGTCTTTTTAAAAAAGAGGGTTTGGTGCCTCTCATTCTCTCATGTGCGTGTGTGTGTGGGGGTTTGTGTGTGTGTGTTTGTGTGCTTGAGTGCATGTGAGTATGTTGTAGGGTAAATTCTTGTGTGTAGAGAGGATTTTTTTGATGAATTGTAAGAGGAGAAGGAATGTGAGAGGTTTCTTCTTCATTATACTTCTAAGAGAGAATTTAGTGTTGATTGTAAAGAGAGAATTGTTGACCGACTTCTTATAAATCGACAATTACAAGAATATGGCACTACTAGAAGATTTAAATCCACAACAACGGCGCCAAAAACTTTACCGGCTTTTTATAAATCGAAAAATACAAGAATTTGATGGCGCTACTAGAAGATTTAAATCCCCGTCAACGGCGCCAAAAACTTGACCGCGACTTTATATATGTGTTTGATTTGATAAAGATGTATAAATATAATATTCAATAATGTTAAAGTCGAATTTGTCAAAGTAAGTATACGTATCGCTCAAGTAATATAGGGCTCTAATGAAGTCTTAGATATCGATCCCACAGAGAGTACTTTAGAATTACGGAGTAAGACCTTAGAAAAGAAATACTTTAATCACAACA
>NW_018219918.1:0-4041 GCF_001263595.1 Phalaenopsis equestris
CCTTCTTTTTTTGTTTTTAACCCCCCCAGTAAAGGGGTAAGAGCTTTGGGGCCCCCCCCCCCCCAATGAGTTTCTAAAGGAGTAAAAGGGAACACGTTCAATGGATGTGATTTAAGGGTTTTATGACAAGTGGAGAATTGTGTTGTGCTTCGGTGTGTGGAAGACCAAGCCCTAATCACCAAGGGTTTCCCTAAGCCCAAGTAGTCTTATGAGCACGCATTCTTTGAATCCTCACATGTTGGTCTCAACCTTCCAAATGCTGAAGTTTCATAATCATCCATGTGGGTTTCAAAGAGAGTAAAGAAGTGGTTTGAACTTCAATTTTGGTGGGATCCATCTCTACTCTTCTAGGATAGTAAAAAGGAAAGTCCTATGGCTAGATCCTAAGCTCTAAGAGGAAGAAAAGACGTCACCAAAATTGAGGTCAACAAAGCTTAATCCAAAATAATTTGAAGTTTAAAAAAACCCCTAAATTGATCATCAAACTTGCTTGAGCTAACCTTATTTTTGCTCTTTTAAAACTTTGTGCCGCCAGCTCGTTTGATTATTATTTTAAAATTATATTTTCCATATAGCCCCCTTTCTTGAACCTTCAAGATGATTTGAAGAAAGAAGAGAATTCAGAAGAGGCTAGAAGTAAATAAGATGAAACTAAATAAATAAATTTAGTTACAAGACTAAACAAATAAATTTAGTTACAAGGACTATGAAGAACTTTCATAAGGTTATCCTTGTATGATGGGTCAAGATTGTATGTCAAAAAAGAGATCAGATCAAAATACTTTGAAGCACATATCCATGAAAAAGTCTCCCACGTAAGTAACTCATATAACTAGAGAACCAAAATTAATATTTTGTTCTGAGGTTAAGAGCACTCCCAAAGGAACATGTGCCTTTGGCTAATTACAACTTGGAGAATACCAAACAAAAACTCTCGATAATAGGAACCATGCTTACAATTTTGTGATAACTATAATAGTGAAATATATATATATATATCAAGGGAGCATGGTCATCTCAAATAAGAACATATGATACTTTTAGAGAGCCTATGCCGAGCTAAAAGGGAGAGGGTGAATCTTTTAAATCCTTAAATGGATGGCATCCTATCGTTAAATGGTGCCTAGAAAATAATTGGGTCATCTCAACAAAAACATCCCTATGCTCCAAAGCCTGCGGACCTATAAAGCTTGCGGAGCTAGATAAATGTTATCAACTTCCTACGGCCTAATTTTATAACGTAAATCGACAACCACTTCTTTGCAATTGAGGTCGACAAGATGACACCAATGAAGCATCTAAGGAAGATTGGGTTCAAGGGCACTTATCAATTATCAAAATGTAAGGAAGTACTAATGAAGTAGAGGTAGTCAAGATAGGACATATGTATCCATCATCCCAAGTTATTAAGACCATAACTGGTCGTGATGGTAGTTGACCTAGCTCAAACTTAAATCTCTTTTCAGAAATCCATATGTTGCATCATCCAAGAAACCTCTAAAGCTTTAAAGTCAAAGGAATAAAACATCTAAAGCATTATGACCCAATACACGCAAGATTCATGGAAGTGGGACTTACACCCGCCAAGAAAGCGGTGAGAATGCCTTTGAAAAGATCAAAAGAAATGAGGGGTTCTGCTATAAAGTAGAAACTACTTCACAAAGGATTTACATCCCACTTAGGGAGGGGAGCCTCTAACATGTTCTAGATAACACTTAAGTAAAAAGATGTGATTATCCTGTCAGGTTAAAGAATAATGAGGGCTCCTCCTTAGAACATGCAGAATGATGTGATTATTTAATCAAACTATAATGTGGAGGCCCAATTAAGCTTGATTAGGTTGATAACCATGCATGTGAATCCATTTTAAAATTAAACCAAAAGTCGAGCAAGAAAGTAAAGTGTATGTTTTAAAAGTTATGATATTTTAATCCTAATTTTAAATTAATTTTAATCTTTTATTATTATGATTTTGTAGAAAAGATATTTTTAGTCCTATAGAGCCTAATTATTATATTCAAAGAGCTCCCCAGACAAACTACAAGAAAAAAAAAGTGAGATTTCATCACACAACATGGAAAGAAAAACAAACCACATAAATATATAATAAAGAAGAGCTGGTGTCGCCGAGTTTGCAACATATCCTACAAAAAAAAAAAAAGAAGTCAAGCTCCCCGTATACATGCCTGATACAAATGATATACAATAATCAACATAAATATATAATAAAGAAGAGCTGGTGTCGCTGAGTTTGCAACATATCCTACAAAAAAAAAAAAGTCAAGCTCCCCATATACATGCCTGATACAAATGATATACAATAATCAATTGATTATTAAGGTTCGAGACATGAGTCACTGCTCTTGGTCATCAACAAGTTATTCCACACATTAATCACCTCAGAACTCATGTCTGTTCTTCGTTTTCAATGCAAACTCATCCTAAGAACTCTAAATAAACAAACATTACAAAAGTATAAAAAAGAAAGACTCGACCTGCAATGTAACAAGGTTAGGACAAGATTATCTACATGTAGTGCCGTGAGAAATGCCTGACAGAAGGAGAGCTAGCCAACAACTACATAAAATATATTAGTTTAAATCATGACAGTTTCTTCATGTTTTACATGTCTCTCTGTAAGAAAAACTATCCCTAACGTACTAGTACATATATCTCAAACCTAGCAAACACATAAAGGCATCAAACAAAAATGCCTAGCTTGGGTGTAATCTAAGGAACAATAGCTAGGGCATATAAAAAACCTAAATAGACCCTGTCATATTATATCAAGCATCTAAGAAAAATGCCTAACAGAAACATCTAAAGTGATTATAAAAGTGTGGTTATGGCTTGAGTATGTTTTCTAAGGAGTCACCATCCTCGACTCCATCCTAAAGATCCAAAAATTTTAATATGTACCACTAGAACAAAGATTTTGTGCAAATAAGGCTTTTAAAGACTTGATCCCACATATGGTCTAAGTTATGGATGCATTTTTTTTCAAAATAAGTTATAAAATATGATGGATATTAATAATAATAAATATATTTTTTGTTATTTTAAAATAAACCCTAAGGAAAGAAAAGCCTAAGTGACATACATTAATCCTCTTGGAACCTTAGCACAAACATATGTGTGTTGATCATGATATGACAATTCACATTACTCACTGAGATATCCTTACAAGAAATGCTTAATAAAGCATCAGTATCAACAATGGATCACTCATCCACAAGTCTAACTTTCCATCAAAATTCACTAGGTAATGCACGTACAAAAGGCAAAGTGATTCTGCATACCGTGATCTCTCTATTGAGGTGTTTTTAATTACGAATAATATGTCAAGGGAATGAGCTCAATGTGACTGCTCTATAGAGGTGTGAACAAACACATCGAACACCAAAAGATGAATTAGACATTAGTTCAAATTTTAGTGAGCACTCACATATAATCCCAAGGAAATTGCTCATTCAATGTAATTGTATGAAGTAAATGATCGTATACAAACAAAGCAACATAAGGTTATATGGGAATACGAGTCATGCTAGGTAAAGTGGTAATATCCATATAACTAAAGGATATTCTGCTATACTTTTATGTTCAGTGAATAAGATCCAAGTTGGGCATTCCAGTGCTAGATGGGCTAGCCATCACAGAAGTGTCATATCACTCCTCGTGAACATTTGGTGACATATGTTCACAGGTGGGATTGCTAGGTGTGCAAGACAACACTCACATGACACACAATTTGGGTGCATCAGTTACATGGTACCCTTAGAGAGATAATACCTCACTCATGAGGCAATCCAGATGCTCACGCAAATGGTAAACATATGCCACACTATGTGATGCAAGATAAACGTTAATAAATAATGTCGGATTTTGCTGCATTGGGTCACAGACACCCAAAGGGGAATTACCCCTTGTCCAAGTGACAATCAAACATGCACATTCAAGTGTCACTCACATATGATGTACAAAATTTAGTGCACCATCAAAATTCTACCTAATTCTATGGGTGTGCTAGGTGGTACGATTTTT
>NW_018219919.1:0-747 GCF_001263595.1 Phalaenopsis equestris
ACTAAGCTCAAATTTATTATTGTGTTTGGTCATAAGTAACCTTGTAAAGGATTTTTAACAAAAATTTGATGCCCATTTGAGGTTTAAGGCATTCAATTGTTGAGATTTGGGGTGTTAGCCAATATTGGGGCTAATTGGGGTTTTGGTCAAAGGTGGTCAAATTGACCAAATTGGACCATGGTGTAGTTGGACAAAATGAAATTGGGAATATTTTAGATTTATTGGAATTTTTTACGAATTTTTGGATTTTTGGGACATGGAGAGGCATTTTGGTAATTTGGCCCTTTTTTTTTGTCAATTTTGGCGGATTTGGATGTATTCAAAGTGTTTGGAATAATTTTTGAACAATTTTAGGTATTTTGGCAAAAATTTGGGAATTTTGGCCAAATTTGGGCCCAATGGCAGTTATGTAATTTGGAGGTGCTTAGGGGCAAAAGACCAAGTTGGGCATTTCAAATGTAATTGGGAAGAGAACCATTTTAAATGAGACATAGACCAATGAAATCCCATTTTGGGTTCCCATATATTGGTCTTAGCCAATGTATTGTGAGGGTATTGTGAAGATATGGGATATGGTAAGGGTAAGATATGGTAAGGGTATAGTGTACCTTAGCTCCAAATCAACACCCAAGGTCAATCCTAAGAATAAGTAGTCCTATAGGAACTCTTCTTGAGTTCCCTCATAATGATCTTACCTACTAAATTTTAGAATGTAGGACCAATATGTGGAACTTCAAATTGAGTAAA
>NW_018219920.1:0-986 GCF_001263595.1 Phalaenopsis equestris
AGTTTTATATTTTTGAAAAATCTCCCTAAGGTCGAGAACTTAGAGGAGCAAATTTTATATTTTCCTAATTTTTCCTTGATTTATTGGAATTATTTTAGTGAAAAATCATTTTTAGCCTTTAAAAAAAAATATTTTTAAGCTTTGAAATTCAATATCTTTATTTAGAAAACTAGGAAAAATGTTCTAATTATTCTTATGTGATTATGAAACAATTTAGAACATTTCCATGAGTTTTATTATTTTTATGCTTTTTATGAATTTTTAATTATTTAAATATTTAGAATAGGCTAAAAATCAAATTTTTATTTTGAAATATCATTTTATGTTTAAAAAATACTCCTGATCACAGAGAACTCAAAAAACTAAGTTTCATAATTTCTTGAGTTGTATTTTGATTTTTAAAAATCATTTAAATGTTAGGAGTGGTATTTATCTTTAAAAATCAATTTAAGTTATCAAATGAACTTGAAATATTTTGAAACTTTTATGATGAGTTGTTTGGATCATAAATCACAGTGGAGGTAAAAAATCAAGTCATTTAAATGTTTATATTTTTCAAAATTAATTATCTTAATGATTTAGTATTTGTAAAATTTAAAGATATAGGATGTTTTAAATGACTTGACACATGAAATTATTTTCAAAGGTTTCTCTGGTCATGGTGGACGTTCGAAAATTTTCTTGGGATTTAATAACCAATATGCTAATTTCCATTATTATTTTAAGGAAATAATGTGAATTAAATTAAAAAATATGGATCTCTGTATAGGGACCTTCTCTGACTTTGAAAAAATCATAGAATATTTCCCTTGACAGAGGCTACAACATGACAATATGCCAAAATTTCAAACCATGGTGAAATGTCTATATGCATGGAGAATAAAAAAACTCAAAATAATGTTTAATTAATTAAAAATAAAACATACATCAAATGGACCTTAAATTTTTTAAACATTGCTCTCCTCTGTTCACTGAGCAAGAGGGTA
>NW_018219921.1:0-845 GCF_001263595.1 Phalaenopsis equestris
AGAATTCCTCACAGTTATACGCTCTAGCAAGCTTTGTACGCACTAATGGATCCTTTCTAACCTCCACGAATCCAAAAGTCTCTCTTCCTATATCTTCCAAAATAACCTCAAGGACTCCTCGATTTTCGGCCAAAATGTTCTCTTCAAAGATGTGGATGAGTTTTCCCAAGAGTTGCTTACGCACCCCTCCAAAATCCTGCCTTATCCATTGTACATGTCACATAACCGTCGATCCCGCCGTCAGCGGCCTCGATGGCGGCGTCGGCGCAATAGGAAAGTCCTATGGCTAGACCTAGGCTACTAAAGAAGTTTTCTAGACCTCAACCAAAAGTGAGGTCAACACGCCCTAGTGCAATTCTCCACATTTTTGTCCTTTTTGCTCCAAATTCGCTCATTTTTGCATATTTTTGCTCCATTGACCCTAATTCACCATTCCTACAACAAAATATCAAAAATATCTTTCTTTAAAGTGCAATATCATTAAAAACAGTATAAAAGAGGTATGAAAATCTCAACCTATTTTCCTTTGGTCAATGTCTCATAAGTTTTATATCTATCCCTATTTTAATAGGGACCTTACAAGTAATTAATACTCTGTAACACCTTTACTTATTTGTATTTAATTGTAGGATTCTTTCTTATTTGTAACCACTGTTGGCACTGTTTCATATTCATAACATATTGATGTGGAGCACTAATGATCCATTGATGTTATCATTCGGTCGTCTGATGCTTTTTTAGTTAACTGGATGAAATTTGATTGGCTTAAAGGTCTTCAACTAGGCTTCTCAAGAGAACCCCTACAGAGTCCTTATCGCTGAGGTGAATTAGACCAACAGGCAGAG
>NW_018219922.1:0-9151 GCF_001263595.1 Phalaenopsis equestris
ATTAAAGAGCTTAAAAACAAATGTTTTGGAACTTTCATACATACCATCAAATTTGACTACAAACCATACCATCATTTTTTATCACTTTTTTTTTCTTCCCTTTGCCCCAAGTAAACTAATGCTTTCCATGTAGCTTACAACCAACATAGCTTATTGCCAACATTTCACGACTTCACATAATAAAAAAATGAAAGAGCTTAAAAGTAAATGTTTTAGAACTTTCATACATACCATCCAATTTGACTACACACCATACCATCACTCTTTATCACTTTTCTTTTCTTCTCTTTGCCCCAAGTAAACTAATGTTTTCCATGTAGCTCCACGAAAATGCTAAAGGGGATCAACACATTGATCCCAACATACCATCAACTTCTATTTCAAAATGTTGAATCTTTAGGATATTTTTTGATAGCTTGGGAGAAATATTCCTCAGTTGGATATGTACTTCTAAAAAATATGGAGCTAATAAGAAATATTCCCCAATGGATATGTACTTTTATGTGAAAACATCAATCTAAATTTGTCAATACCTCTATTATCAATCCCCATGATAATGAAACAAGTAGTCATATACCAAAACAAACTACCATTAGCAATCCACTATTTTTAGCCAACGAAATAAACCACCTAACAATGACAGATAAAGAAACAGGTGGTGATAAACGAGAATACATCCATTTTGTCATTTTCTCCATTACCAATCACTATGATGCTAATTCCTAAACTATCACACTAATCACAAAGATGCAGCACAACATTGAATTCTAAACCCATCCAATATAAACATTAAAAAGTCTTTTTTTTCGGAATTACAGATAATCTAACCAGAACCAGAGCACCAAAAAAATCGCGCATAACTGAAACACTGCAAGGGCAGTTTCACAGAGCAACCAAAAAGTAAAAGATAATCTAGCTGCAAGCACAGAGCAACCACAAATATTCCTTCCAGCATAACCCCAAATCTAACAGAATAGCTAAAATAAGGCCACAGGGTTATCTTTTTCATAATCGAACAACCAGCATAACCTCATAAGACATTCCAAATTAATTTAACCTTTACGATAAAACCAACTTCCAGATCTAAGGAAACCCTTATGAGAACAGGAATAAAGATGAGAAGTAGATCACGAGAACAGGAAGAGAGGATGAAGAAAGGAGAAGCGCAGGAACGGTCACCAGCCGAAGAAGAGGAGGGGAAGGGAAGAGGCTCGCGGCCTCTCTGAAATCTCGCATTCTAAGGCAAAGGGGCACCTGGGTAAAATATGAGTTCAAAAAGCTGGGCAGCGGCTCTTACCTGGCTGCTAGGCTTTCGCCTGGTACTGTGGGAAGCGGCGGCAAGCCCGCCAAAACAAATGCGAATCAAAATAAAAATATGTGGGGCGACACCATGCCGCAGTGCCGCCGCCCAACCAAACAGACCCTAAGAGCCGTTGCCCAGCTTTTCAAATTTGTATTTTACCCAGGAGCCCCTTTGCCTTAGAAAGCGAGATTTCAGAGAGGCCGCGAGCTTCGTCCCTTCCCCTCCTCTTCTCTAGTTGGTGACCGTTTGCTGTGCTTCTCCTTTCCTCATCTACTCTTCTTGTTCTCGTGATCTACTCACAGCAATGTTATGAAACATATTTCTCATCTTTCTTCTTGTTCTCGTAAGGGTTTCCTTAGATATGGAAGTTGGTTTTATCATAAAGGTTAGATTAATTTGGAATGCCTTATGAGGTTATGCTGGTTTTTCGATCATGAAAAAGATAACCCCGTGACCCTATTTTAGCTACCCTGTTAGATCCGGGGTTATGCTGGAAAGAATATTTGTGATTGTTTTGTGATTCCAGCTAGATTATCTTTTACTTTTTGGTTGCTCTATGAAACTGCCCTTCCAGTATTTCGGTTATGCGCAATGTTTTGGGTGCTCTGGTTCCAGTTTGATTATCTGTAATTCCGAAAAAAAGACTTTTTAATGTTTATATTAGAAGGGTTTAGGGTTCAATGTCGTGTTGCATTATTGTGATTAGTGTGATAGTTCAAGAATTAACATCATCGTAATTGGTAATGGAGGAAATGACAAAATATATGTATTTTCGTTTATCACCACCTGTGCCTTTATCTGTTATTATTAGATGGCTTATTTCGTTGACTAAAAATAATTGATTGCTAATGGTAGCTTGTTTTGATATATGACTACTTGTTTCATTATCATGGGGATTGATAATAGAGGTATTGACAAATTTGGATTGATGGGATTGAATTGTTTCCACATACACATAGAAATACATATCCATTGAGGAATATTTCTTATTAGCTCCCTATTTTTTAGAAGTACATATCCAAGTGGGGAATATTTCTCCCAAGCTATCAAAAAATATCCTAAAGATTCAACATTTTGAAATCGAAGTTGATGATATGTTGGGATCAATGTGTTGATCCTCTTTAGCATTTTCATGGAGCTACATGAAAAACATTAGTTTACTTGGGGCAAAAGAAAGAAAAAAGAAGGGATAAAAAATGATGGTATGGTGTGTAGTCAAATTGGATGGTATGTATAAAAGTTATAAAACATTTGCTTTTAAGATCTTTCATTTTTTTATTATGTGAAGTCGTGAAATGTTGGCTGGAAGTTATGTTTATTAACTTTTATTTTTAATAAAGAGCTCTGATTCTTTTCCCGTGGATGTAGGTCAATTCAACCGAACCACATTAATTGTTGTGTCATTCTTCTGGCTAATTAACTTGTTTATTTTTTTATTGTTATTAATTTTATTTATTATTCATGTTTATTTCATTAAAGTGGATATCAAGTTTCTAAATAGTGTCACTACTCTTTTCCAATATTCATCTTTATCGTGGTAGTAAGATGACTAATAAATTTAAAGAGTTTGGTACACTTGCGCAAAAAAGACAAAAAATATATTTTGCGATCTTTGTCTAAAAGAAATTTAAATGGGCAATCGACGTACTACCTTCTTTAACAAGGAGGGGTGACAAAATATTATAAAAAATTTCAAGGAATGTACTGGCAGAGAGTATGACATGCTGCAACTAAAGAACAAATATGATCAACTGAAAAAAGATTGAAAAATTTGGAAAGATTTGAAAAGAGGATCCACGGGCTTGGGTTGAGATCCGGCCAAGCGAACAATTGACGATCCAGAGGAGTGGTGGACAGAAAGATTTGCGGTAAGATGTTTTACATTCCCTATAATTTATGTCATATAATTCATGTCAATAACATGCTTTACATGCTTTTCTTCAGGTGGTGTCAAGATCGAAGAAATTCAAATTCGTTCGTATAGAGCCGGAGTTGGAGGAAAAATTGGACCAAATGTTTAGTGAGGTGGTTGCAACAGAAAAATATGCTTGCACTCCAAGCTATACTGGATTTGGTTGCACCCCTGAAAATGTCGCTGTTAGTTTATCTGCTGATTCACCCGATTTCCAAAGTCAGGATATTCTTGAAATTTAGTACACGAATAGTTCGAAACGTGCTCGTGTGATGTGTAAAAAAAAGGATGAAGCATTATCTATGTGGAACCAAATATCATATTTGATGGTCTCTTCCAATGCGCTCCCTCATAAAGTTCATAAGCTTTCAATTAACGAAGTTGTGAAAATCTTAGAAGATGATATTGAGATTGCAGAGGATGTGTATCTCTTCTACTTTGCTGCGGAGTTGCTTCAAAATTCCGTCCAAATAGATTTTTCACTCTAATTGCAAAAGAACAACAGGTGGCGTATCTACGTCATTTCTATGCCCGTAGGGAGAAATGATGACACATATGCTTATTTTGCTATTTAGAGACAATTTGTGATCATTGCTTGTTATTTTAGAACTTCTAATTTGCTTCGAGACTATCTTATTTCAATTATTGCTGTGTGAGACATTTGAATTTCCCCGACGACATTTTATTTATCTTCTTTAAAGCCCTTATATTTTATTGCATTACATTTGTTGGCATATTCTATTTTCGTAGTGCTACTTCATACATATATACAATGTTTGTGTGGTCATTTGGTATGAATTTTAATAAATCATAATCCCACGTTTGGGGTTACATGTACAGTTAACAAGGCCATGGACCTGGAACAAGAACGACATCGAAGGAGAACTACAACAATTAACTTGGTCATAGAATATTACAACACATAGATTGCATGCTCTCCGTGTTATACGTCATCTCATATCAGGGAAAAATGGGTAGGAGAGATGCTACAGGCATCTAAGAAAATTCAATAACATGTTTTGCATGACGCAGGAAGTCTTTCGAGATCTATTAACAGAACTGAGTCAATCTCATGGCCTATGTGGGTCATCAAGGACGGCTGACCGAGAGGTCTTGACATTGACTCTGTACATATTATCACAGAACGAGTTCATTCGTGTTGTGATGGAACGCTTCCAACACTCATCGAAAATGATAAGCAAATACTTCTCAGTAGGGTTGAATGCTCTCGTTAGCCTGTTCAAGATTGTCATAAAGTCAATTGATCCAACATTTTCACACATTCCGTTGGAGATTCGACACGATGCACGATACATGCCTTACTTCAAAATAATTTCTCAAATTCATTTTTTTGGTGCTGCAGTATCATTTGCTCACATGACATACTATTTGTTTAGGAGTGCATTAGTGCAATAGATGATACCCAAGTTGATGCACGAGTTTCAAATAATGAAAAGATTGCATTTTTTGGCCACACTGGAACTCCAACCCAGAATGTCATTGTCGTCTATGACTTCAACATGTGTTTTACGTTCGTCATGTCTGGCTGGGAGGGTAGCGCGCGTGACAGCAGAATTTTTAAGAGTGCTACAAGGAATTCTCGCTTCAACTTCCCTCACCCTCCGCCCGGTAAGTTGCTTGCCGGCATACATTGTTTCTCATTTATATGTTAAAATTAAAGTGAAACACTCTAAGGAAAGTATTATTTGGTGGATACCGGCTACCCTATGCAGCAAGGGTACCTTAAACCCTTCCCTGACACCAGATACCATATACCGGACTTCAAAAGAGCAAACAATGTTACGCGAAATAGGAAGGTGATGTTCAACAAAAGACATTCATCATTGAGAGGGGTCATCGAGAGGACATTTGAGGTTTGGAAAAAAAAATGGGTGATATGCCAACTTACCCCTTTCCCAAACAAGTACAAATTGTTATAGCGACGATGACGTTGCACAACTTCATTAGGCGACACCCATCTCAATGTGATGTTGACTTCCACAATGCCGAAGAGAAAGAACAGGAAGTCCTAGCTGAAGCTTTTGAATAATGCATCGGTCATTCTCTCCCCCGAGGGGAGAACGACCATTCTACAATTTGCAAGAAAGAGGGGGAATGTGCAAATGAAATGTCGTCCATTTAAGAACAAATTACAGATGAATTGGTTGGAGGGTGAATATTATCCGTATAATTAGTGTTACATAACATAATTTTTGCACTTTGTGGTGTCACATTTTTTGTAATGGTTCTGTTAAGAAAATGAAGAAAAATTTAACTTAAAATATAAATTTTGTTATTGAAAGCTTTTGGAATATGTGCAAATAAGCATCATTTTGTAAGCTCACCGAGAAATGCAGATTTGGACTATATGCTTTTAATTTGCACGGCAACATAACTTCAAAGCATTTGGAGTATACATATTATTTTCTTTTCACTTTAATCTCACCGTGAAATGTGGGTGAAAAGGCATTTATAACATATGCAAATTTGAAAGCATTTGTAATATGTGCAAATTATTTCATTGCTTTCTTGCTATTATTAAAGTTTAGGTGTTAGATATGCAAGCACAAAGGAATTGTATGGTATGTGTGTGAGAGATTCTTCATTTCTCTCTTCTGCTGAGTGATATGTATGCAAGAGAATATGAATCTGTCGTTTACAAATAAAGATCTTATTACAATGGTGAAGTTTAGAGGACAATATATATGTATTTAGGTAGCAATGGTGAAGTTAAGGTAACAATGTATATGTTGGTTCTTTTGCCTCGTTTAAGAAGTTTTGTATTGTTTTGCCTCATTTGAGAAGTTCCTGCATTTACAAATCTAACACCTGAACTTTCATATGTACATATATATCACTTTGCACAACTCATAGAGCTGACCAGAAGAGATCATGCTCTCCAAGGTTGTTTGGTGGCAAGAATGAAGTAAGATTTATAAATTTCTTGTTAAGCTGCTCAAAAGAATTCAAGAAATTGGGATAACATGCCGTTGATCTGTTATGACAAAGCTAATTCCATGGGAATCAACTTTTTAGGGGCATTTACAAACATTTCATGCAACACTCATCAAAACTTTTGGATCTTCTAAAGTATTTTTTTTCTTTCTGCATTTGCAAATCTAACACCTGAACTTTCATATGTACATACATATGACTTTGCACAACTCATAGAACTGACGAGAAGAGATCATGCTCTCCAAGGTTGTTTGGTGGCAAGAATGAAGTAGGATTTATAAATTTCTTTATATATTTGCATTTTTTCAAGTTCAGGTTTTAGATATAGTAGTAAAAATTAACCGAGCGGGATGATTGAAAATTGTTATAATATTCTTATGTGTTTACATTTCTAACATCTATTGCCTCCAAAAGTTGCAAAGCTGACCGCGAGTTTCCACAATATAGATGTTTGTATCGGTTTGATGGAGCAATTTCAGCTTTGGATGAACTTTGAGAAGCTCGGCATAGGGCATATAAATTTGTGTTCAAATTTCATCATATTTTCCAAATCGGGTGTTTTTTTTAAATGTAACCCGTACTTGGAAGCAATTCTATTTTATTGTGTCTTCCTTTGGTAATATTCTTGAAATTGGACAGCATGTCTTTCTTCTGTTCTGACACAGCTAATCCCACATAATCATATTTTTAGGGGCATTTACAATCATACCATCGCTACACTCATCAATACTTTTGGATGTTCTAAAGTATTAATTATTTTTCTTTGTGCATTTCTTATCCACTGAATCTTGTTTGCATGTAATTTATTTAGATTTTTTGTAAAGCTATGAAGTAAGACATTGCTGGGAGTTTGGATTCTGGTGAGGCACACTAGGATGAATTTAACTTTTAAGCAACCATTGTTACCATTATCAAGGGAATATGCTCTCTTTAAAACGTAATTAATATTGGATGCAGTCCAATGGGGATGTTTTGGAAACCTGTTAACATTAAGTGCAATGAATTTGGGGCTGATTTGAAAACCTGTAAACATTACATTAACTTAAATGAATATTTATATTCGAAATCTGAGGAGTTCTGTAGGTTTTTATAAGAACATTTATAACATGAGAGTGATTTTGGCTCATGTTGTTGTAACTTCTACTATTGGGGAAGTCTATGATTGCAAGGGTAAAACCTAAACTTCTATCTTCTAACACCTGAACTTTCATATATAAATACATATACATTTGCTCAACTCATTCAGCTGACTAGAAGAGATCATGCTCTCCAAGGTTGTTTGGTGGAAAGAATGAAACAAGATTTATAACTTTCTTATTGAGCTGCTCAAAAGAATTTAGGGAATTGGGACAACACGCCTTTGGTCTGTTCTGGCAAAGCTATATTGAAGGCATCTGGTAAATGTTTGAAAATGGTCTACTTTTCATCTCTTAGCATTGGGAATGAGACATTGTTGAGTGGAAGCGATGTATATGTTTGTTTTATTACAGTAATTAATATATTTGATTCCTTTTCTGTGGATGTAGGTCCGCATGACCGAATGACGTTAAATCCTTAAACTTTATTGGTTTATTTGATTTGTTTTATTTAGTCGCTATAAATCGAAATTCATACTTGTATTAATGGATATCTCAATTTCTTATACTTTGTAAATGTTCTCATTCAATGTATATCTCTGTTGTACTAATAAAATGAGTCTTTTACAAATAAAGATCTTGTTACATCTGAAATGTTATTTCCTTTTTTGTTGCACTCAGGAGAAGATGAGCTCGCAGATTTTCTGGACATCCCGACGAACACTCTGTCACCGTGGCCTTGAACCCTCACTGCTGATGTCACACCAACAAGACAGCTACGAGGGCAAGTTCTATACCTGCCCACTGAGCATTGCCGAACAGTGCGGATTCTTCCGTTGGACAGAAGGTTCGATTGATTCCCCAGATGATGTTGATCGAGAATGGAGAACATCATTTGAGTAAAGTCTGGCACGGGAGGTACATCGTGTTAATGTTAAAAATAATATAATTATTTTACTAATTTTCATTGTAATAGTTTTAGAGTTTTTTTTTGCTCTCCTGATGCTATCGGTTACTTGAGATGTGTTTATGTAATTCTGTACTGTTATCGTTGTTGAAGTTTGGGATTAACAGTAGTCATGTATCCCCCTGAAATCTTTTGTTATATAAATGATGAATTTTTTTTTGTGATATATAACATAAATAGGTACTACAACTCGTAGTTTATTTTTTTAGCAACATTTATGTTTACATATTCATAACCTAAATGAAAAATTAATGTTTGTGTTTGAGCATTAAAGATTGATATTCATAACTCTTAACATTTATATATTATAACAGTTTTAAATGACAGTGTATTTCAACTTGGGAAAAAAAAAATTGGGCACACATCCCTTTAATTGGCTTTCTTTAATTGTCTTTGATATTTGATAAAAAATAGTTAAATTGATTAGTTTATTTATAATATGCTGAATCCTAAATGAAAAAAATATTTTTAAATAATCGTGCCATGGAATATAACAACATTTCTATAACAAGTCTTTTATTTCATATGCTCACGTATCTAACAAGTTAATATTTTAAAATTTATTAATCAATCCTATAAATTTATTCAATAACAATTAATAACTAATTACCCAATAATTAAATTTATTACATAATTAACATGTTGAAGTTTTACTAATTTATTACATAATAAATTTTGCTTTTGGAGTCTCAAAAATTTCACTGTTACAGTTTTCTTTTAAACAGTTTTACCAAATAAGAGCAGAATTTTCATTTTTCCAGAAACAGAGCAGCTGTTTTCACATAACTGCACTGCACCAAACAGGCAACCAATTTTCCTGCAGCTGCTTCCCCGCAACAACTTCTTAGGGCAGCGTAGCTGCAGTTGAAAAGCTGGGAAGCTGCAGCTGCGCCAAACGGACCCTTACTTGGCTGCTCGGCTTTCACTCGGTACCGCGG
>NW_018219923.1:0-885 GCF_001263595.1 Phalaenopsis equestris
ATTGACAGAGTTTTTCTTCATTTTTTGTGAGAAAAAATGAACTAGAGTTTGAATTTCGAGTTTAAAAAGACTATTCCCGCCCAAAAACCATCAAAAACCGCTCATCAGATACAAGAAACCGCCTCTTGCCGGTCTCACCGTCGGCAGCGTCGAGGGCGCCTTCGGCGCGCTTCTGTATTAATGTTTGCCTGGACTCTCAGGAAAAACTCGCCGTCGGCGCCCAAGGCAAAGCTTTGACAATTTCGCTCTCGTCTGAATGCGTCACAATTTTTCTTTACGGATCCAATTTTTAAGATATTTGAAGGGTAAATAAGAGTAGTAGAGCTTAATACTTCTATAAACTAGCGATAAATTCAAATAAAAACTACCATAATTGCAATAAAGATAAATATAAATATGGGTTACCTCCCATAAAGCGCTTGGTTTAACGTCGTCAGCCCGACCTATTCCGGGTTCATTCTGGTTGACTAATCATTAAAACCTCTTTAAAATTTGGTCTTTTACCATCATAATATGGTTTTAATCTATGTCCATTTACTTTAAATCTATTTCCCATTTTCTGATCTTCAATTTCAACAGTTCCGTAAGTGTAAACTTGAGTCACAGTAAATGGCCCTAACCAACGAGACTTCAATTTCTCAGGGAATAACTTCAACCTTGTATTGTAAAGCAAAACTTCTTGTTCTAGTTCAAAGTTCTTTTGGTTAATCTTTTGATCATGCCATTACTTTAACTTTTCCTTATAAATTCTATCATTATCATAAGATTCATGTCTTAATTCTTCCAATTCATTTAATTATAACAATCTCTTCTTACCAACATCTTTCAAATTATAATTGAATTCTTTAATCGCCCAATATGCTTTATGCTCCAATTCTACTGGTA
>NW_018219923.1:1411-3767 GCF_001263595.1 Phalaenopsis equestris
AGGAATAAATGGTCCAATAAAATCTAATCCCCAAACATCAAAGATCTCAACTTCCAATATGAAATTTAGAGGCATTTCATTTCTTCTAGATATATTACCTACTCGTTGACATCGATCACAAGTTTTTATATATCTATAAACATCTCTAAATATAGTAGGCCAAGAAAATGCAGCTTGTAAAATTTTATAAGCAGTTTTATCGCTCCCAAAATGTCCTCCAAATTCAGAATCATGACATTTTTGAATAATCAGTTCAGTTTCTTCATAAGGTACACATCTCCTCATAATCAGATCCTTACATTGTTTATGTAAATAAGGCTCATCCCAAAAATATTTTTTGCATCATGAATGAATTTCCTTTGTTGTTGCAATGTCAGCATAGGTGGCAAAATATCACTTACAATATAGTTAACAATATCAGCATACCATGGTATTTTCCACACACTCACATTATAAAGCTGTTCATCAGGGAAATTGTCTGTAATTTCATTGTCAACATCAGATAATTCATGGTTTTCTAATCTTGACAAATGATCAGCAATTTGAGTATCAGTATCCTTTTTATCAATAACTTTAAGATCAAATTCTTGCATCAATAATATCCATCTAATCAACCTTGGTTTGACATCTTTCTTTTGCATCAGATATTTAATAGCTGAGTGATCCGTGTGCATAACACATTTAGCTCCAATTAAGTAAGATTAAAATTTATCTAAAGCATATATGATAGTTAGTAGCTCTTTTTCAGTAACAGTATAGTTAATTTTAGCATCATTAAGAGTTTTACTAGCGTAGTATATCACCTTAAAAATCTTCTTATACATTTGTCCAAGGACAGGTCCAATAGCATAATCACTAGCATCACACATCAGTTCAAATGGTTTCTCCTAGTTAGGTGAAACTATAATATGGGCCGTGATTAATTTTTCTTTTAATAATTCAAAGGCATTTAAACATCTTTCAGTAAACTCAAATTTCTTGTCCTTTTCTAAGAGTTGGCATAGAGATGCTTGTGAAAACAAACATGTCCCAGAAAACTTCTAACTTCTCTTACACTAGTAGGAGGTGTTAGTTTAGATATAACTTGGATTTTTGCAGGGTCCGTTTCCATATGCAAGATCCGTTTCCATACCATTTTTTAAAGGTTTATGCCCTAACACAATTCCTCCTGCAACCATAAATTGACATTTCTCCTAATTTAGAACTAAATTAGTTCTTTCGCATAACTCTAAAACTTTTTCAAGATAAATTAAGCATGAGTCAAATGATGTTCTAAAGACAGAGAAATCATCCATAAATATCTCCAGCCCATCATCAATTAACTTACTAAATATGGACATCATACATCTCTGGAATATTGCAGGTGCATTATATTGTCCAAAAGGCATTATTCTAAATGCAAAAGTTCCAAAAGGATTAGTAAATGTTGTCTTTTCTTGATCCTCAGGAGCAATAGGAATTTGATGGTAATCGGTATATCCATCTAAAAAGCAAAAATATTTGTGCCTTGATCTATCTACTATTTGATCTAGGAATGGTAGAGGAAAATGATCTTTCCTGGTGGCAGTGTTTAATTTTCTATAATCAATGCATGTGTGTCACCCGCGTGACTTATTTGATAGGTATTAATTCATTATTTTCTATTATTTCAATAGTCACTCATCCTTTCTTCGGTACACAATGAATTGGACTTACTCATGCACTATATGAAATAGGATATATAATTCCAGTGTCTAACCATTTCAAAATTTCCTTTTTTACTACATCTTTCATTATAGGGTTTAATCTCCTTTGTGGATCAACTCTTGGGTTAGAGTGTTCATCTAATATAATTCTGTGCATACAAATCGAAGGACTGATTCCTTTAATATCTGCTAAGGTCCAACAAAAAGCTCTCTTATATCTTTTCAATGTATCTATCAGTCTTTGTTCTTGTAAATTATTTAATTCTGAAGATATAATAACAGGTAATGTAGTTAAGTCTCCCAAAAATGCATACTTCACGTAGTTAGGTAATGTTTTCAACTCAAGTTCAGGTGGTTTAATAATTGATGGAAATAGATTCTTATCAACATTTTCTGTAATATCCAACATTTTAAATCTTTCCTCAACATAATCTAATTCTTCACTTTCTAATTTATCCAGAATAATTTCATCATTTTCTTCAAATTGTTCTTCAAAATACTTTTATCTTTGAAATGTTCTTTAAAATGTTCATTCAGTAGATGTTCAACAATTTCCATGAGAAAACATTCATTATTTCTTTCAACAACAAGGTATTTCATAGATTTCGCAATGTTAAAAGTCACTTCTTGATCATTTACTCTCATAGTTAATTCTCCTTTTTGAACATCTA
>NW_018219923.1:5698-6399 GCF_001263595.1 Phalaenopsis equestris
TAGCAAGGTGTAAGTTAGGATCTTCATTTGGTGTGCCTCCAAATTGATTGTTTTGTACTATTTGGATAATAGCAGGTTTAAGCTCAAATGAATTAACAACTACATTAGGATTTTGGATAGATAAGTGAATTTCATCTGTTGTAAGATTTGTATAATCTCTTAAGGGTCTAGGTTGGAGTTCATTTTCTATACCTTGATTGTTCCTAATGTTTTCCATTGTATCACAATTTCTAGGATTTCTTCTCAATTTTTTAATTTTTCTAACAGTTCATTCTATCTCCGAATCGTATGGTATAAGATTTTCAGGTCCAATTTTATGCATACAATTTAAAATTAGTACTCAATAATATAAATATAAAAATAAATATATAAATATATAGATAAGTTGCAATTTAAGTAAAAACTTTTTAATAATTCTAATATGTCCGTTACTCCTAAAATTCTCCCCGGCAACGGCGCCAAAAACTCGAAATTGCACTTTAAATTAAGATCAAAGTGAGAAGATCGTCACAATTTCTTAAACATTTTCATGGTTTCACCAATTCAAATCACCATTTCACAAATCTCGAGACAAGAAGAAAGACAAAGAAAACTACTCAGATTTCATGGAGAAAACACAACAAAACTCGGAATTCATATATAAAATCAAAATCATACAAACTACAACAAGTAAATAACTTATCTCTAATTTTTCCCCAAGA
>NW_018219923.1:7133-11713 GCF_001263595.1 Phalaenopsis equestris
AGACTCTCCAGTTCTTCAAGTTTGAGTTTTGCACTTTCTTCCATTGTGAGTTGGTTGCCAACTGCAACTCTGAGAGATGGTGTCTGGATTTATAGTGGTAGCACGGCCTCGGACCCGGACACGAGCATTTAGGGTGTATAATGAGTGGGAGTCCTGAAAGTCATCTGGTAGGCCGAGGTAAGCGGTGTCAGGTTACTTAATAAGTTTTCAGATATCATCCGTTTATTGGTAACATGGGTCTTTCGCCCTAAAAGTCCAGTAACCGGTAGGCTCCTCCTGTACAGACCTTTTCAACGACAAATGATCCCTCCCAAGTTGGCTCAAAATTTTCACCTATTTTGCGGACGAGGATAAGATCACCAACTTTGAAAGTCCTTGGGCAGACCAATTTGTCATGAGCTTGTACCATCTTTGCCTGGTAAATTTCCAAATGCTGTTGTGCTTTCAATCATTTTCCATCAAGACTCTCCAGTTCTTCAAGTTTGAGTTTTGCACTTTCTTCCATTGTGAGTTGGCTGGCAACGACGACTCTGAGAGATGGTGTCTGGATTTCTAGCAGTAGCACGGCCTCGGTCCCGTACACGAGCATTAAGGTGTACACCGAGTGGGAGTCCTGAAAGTCATCTGGTAGGCCCACAAGTCTTCTAATAGTTTGTTGTGCCAATCCCTTTTTTTTCATCCAACCTTTTCTTCAAAATTTGTACCAGTGTCTTGTTGAAAGCTTGGACCATACCATTTGCTCTAGGATAGTAAATTGTAGAGTATCTCCAATCTATCCCATGTCTTTTGACAAAAGTATTGATCTTTGTACTTTTGAAAGCTGTCCCATTGTCAGAGATAGTTCTTCATGGTACTCCAAAATGGTAGACGATTTGGCATTTGAAAAATTGAAGGACTTACTGTGATGTAACCTCATGTAATACTGCCTCTGCCCATTTGGAGAAGTAATCTACAACAGCAAGTATAAACCTTTGTCCTTTAGAAGATGGAGGGTCCGTCAGACCTATTATGTTTGTGCCCCTACACTCAAATGGTCACTAGGCAACAATTAGGTGTAACACATTGTATCCATGCAATCGGACATCATTGCTGGCTAATAATACCCGAGTCTTTTGATCTTCATCTTCATTTTCGGCCCTGGCTAGTGAGCGCCACACAATCCGGCATGTACCTCTTTAATAATATTTTGTGCTTCGGCTCTGCTTAAACACCGTAGTCACATCTGGTCGAACAATCTTCTATAGAGAATGTTTCCCACTAGAGCGTAAGACATGGCTCTTCTTGTGATGTGGTGCGCCTCAGACTTGTCTTCTAGTAACTTTCAAGTATGCAAATATTCTATTAATGACTTGCGCCAATCTTCATTGATGTCTGGAACTGTATTTATTGTTTCTTCTTTTCCAAGCTTGTGTAGAGTTTCGAAGTTGATCCGAGACAAGGCTTGTCTTTCTTGCACTGTGACTTTAATGGAATCCTTTGGGGGACACACCATTTCCTTAACAAGTTTTGCTAGAGCGTCGGCATGGGCATTATCTCCCTTAAGAATCCGATAGAAAGTCACATCGGGGATCTGCTCCAGGAGCTTCGTTGTGTACTGATGGTATTCTGCTAATCTATGTTTCAAAATTCTATATTGTTCGGTGGCCTGCTGAATGACGAGTTGGGAGTCGTCGTAGATGGCATTGCTTATTATATCCATTGAGATTGTCATTTCCAATTCGGCCATTTCCAATTCGGTGAATTCGGTGATTAAAGCTTCATATTCTGCTTCATTATTGGTGCATGGCTCTGACATGTGGTATGAGAACCTCAACATAACTTTATCTGCTGTGATAAAGATCAAACTGATCCCTGCTTTGCCTGTTATAACTGTGCCTGATCCTTTGTCTTTTCTGGCTGGCGAAGGGCCTTCGAAGATCGAAGTACATATCTCAGTGTTGCATGCTGGAGAATTCCATTTATAGTATTTGCTCATCTGGTAACTCATCGTTGAGAGAGGACCCAGCTGGCAGTGGGTGTGCAGCTAGAAAGTCTACTAGTATCTGCCTTTATTGTTTCATTTTTTCCAAGCTTGCGCAGAGTTTCGAAGTCATTATGAGATAAGACTTGTCTTCCTTGTACCATGACATCCGGAGAGTGTTGGTTGGGTCATCATATATTTCAATGGATGAACTTTCAAAATAAGGGTAATCTTATGAGAAAGCATGTAATGTCTAAACTTTTGGGCGGTGAAGATTAACGCTAGACAATGCTTCTCAATAGGTGGATACCTTATCTCTATCGGTATTAGGCGATGACTCAAGTAGCAGAGTGCATTCTCTTTACCCTCATCATTGACTTGGGCTAAGAAGGCTCAAAGAGAGTCATCTAAAGCCGCGGTATAAAGTATCAATGGTTTCCTTGGGATAGGGGCTGCCAAGATAGGGGGTGTCATTAAATATTGTTTAACATCCTCAAAGTCCCGCTGAGAATTCTCTTCTCAAATAAATTTGGCATCCTTGTCAATTAATGTCAAGAAAGGCTGACCTCTACGTGAGAGATTAGAAATAAAGTGTCTCAAATATGCCACCTTCACCTGGAAGGAACGTAGTTGTTTCAACGTTTTAGGGGGAGGCATTCCCAAGATAGCTTTAATCTTATCCGGGTCGATCTCGATTCCCCGATGACGGATAACAAATCCTAGAAAATTTTGGGAGGTAACCCCAAGGGCGCACTTTAAGGGATTCATTTTAAGGTCATATCATCTTAACCGTTCAAACATGATCCTCAAATTGTAAAAATGGTCTATTTTTCATTTACTTTTGACGACCAAATCATCTACGTAGCATTCTACTTGGTTGTGAATGAGGTTGTCAAAAATCTTCATCACTGTGCGCTGATATGTTGCCCTGGCATTCTTTAGGCCGAACGACATCACTGTGTAGCAGAAAATTTCAATCAGTGTTTTGAAGACTATAAGTGATGCATCCTCGGGAGCCATTTTGATTTGGTTGTATCCCGACGATTCGATCCACCATCATCTCCTATATAGGTAGTGGAAACTCGTCTTTTGGACATGCCTTGTTCAAATTTTTGAAATCGACACAAATGTGAATCTGTCCATTTTTCTTCTTAGCAGGTACGATGTTGGCTAACCATGTGGGATATTATTCTTCTTTAACAAAGTTGGCATCTATTAATTTCCTTACATCGGCGATGACTTGTTGTTCTATTTCGAGGCGCAGTCTCCTGGGAGCTTGTTTCACTGGGGTTATATTCTTGTTCACCCCAAGTTTATGGACTGCAACCTCTCCTGACAGTCCTAGCATTTCATCGTAGCTCCATGCAAAACAATATTTGAATTCTGTTAATAGTTTAATCAATTTTGCAGATTCTTTGTCATTAAGTAGAGAACTTATAAATGTAGGTCGGGGTTGTTCTTCAGCCCCGAGGTTAATCTCTTTCAATTCATCAACAGTAGATTTAATTTTTCCTCAGATTCTGGGGGAGCATCTTTTATTGGTTGATCAGTAAAGTCATCTTCTATATCGAGGCAATCCTCTTCTAACTCCCCAGTAACAACCATGCAAAATTCAGAATCATCGACTGGTCTGATTGTACCAAATCTGAGACCCTCTTTCGAGTTTGGAGTTCGACTTTTACCATTCCATAGTTTTTCAAAAAGTTGAAATTTATCTTTTGGAATTTTTTTTGGTAAGTGTCCCTGTTGAATTAACTTTTGAACACAAAGCGAGAAGTAACCAAAAGACAAATTTATATGTTTGTCAAGCTCAGTAGAGGTAGAAGCACGGTAAAATTTTATCGGCTTTGAACCAACACTACAGACTTCCTTGACCTCTAAACTCTCGACCTTTTGAGGGAGAATCGGAGTAAGGGACGTAGCATTCACATAGTGGTTTATCCGATCATACATTGTTTCATATTCATTATTTTCTATATCTTCTAAAATTATCTTGTATTGATGTCTTTTCTGTCTTATCATCATTATCTCATCTTCACAACTGTCTTCATCACCAATGTTGATAGTCGGCCTAGTCCGTTCAACAATTAAATTGATCCTTCCTCATCCACATTCCCGGCCTCGACCTCGGGTGCATGAACTAAAAGGCCTTTCATCATCTCTTTGTAAAGGAGTGGTGGAAGATTGCCGAAGCGGAGTTCAATGGCCTCCTTTTTGTGATTCTTCTGAATCTTCATCTTTGTTTGTCAGAATCTCGCGCGAGAAGATAGTCTTCTTTGGATGCGCAAAGTAGGCATCATCTTCATGAATTCCAACTTCAGGCACTAAAAATGATTGTAGATCTCCCTTGATGCAATACTCTTGACCATCTTTACGGTATTTGATGCACTGTTGTAGAGATGATGAAACCATATTGTGCTCATGAATCCACGGGCAGAATCCGCGGTCAACCCAGCAGAGCGTTAAAAGAGGTCTCGACATCGATGATATGAAATTTAGCGGTCGTCACGAGTTCTCCAACCTTCATAAGTAATGTAATTGATCTGAGGGATTTTTCTTCCTTTTTGTTGAATCCTCTTAACATCATTTTATCGGTCGTAAGCTCTTGAGCTTTAATATC
>NW_018219923.1:11774-13189 GCF_001263595.1 Phalaenopsis equestris
CTACCGATGTTGACGGAGATGTAGAGTGGACAGTTGTGGTCGGTGGTACCGAGCAACAAATCCTCATTTGTGAAGGTTACCCCACGATGTTCTTTCAAAGCGCAAACTTCATCCGAGGATGTGCTGGCCAACTGAGCTAAGCAAATTTGTGGGTCAATAAAAGGGTCAAGAAAAGCTATAACCAGAGACTCTCTCATCTCCCTTGTTAGGATCAGAGCATCATAGATGCTTATTCGAGCCGGAAACTTCCTATGATGAGCTAGCACATTGTAGTCTACTTTGTATGATCCTCCAATTTTATCTTGATCATTTGGTTCTTCCACTAGTGGAGGTGGGGGTATCTCTTCTTGGGTGATTATATGTTTCCCTTTGTCTGTTGGAGCTGTTCTTGGTGGTAACACTTTTTCGCTCCTTAAGTTAACTTTTGTGATTTCTTCTTTTTGAGATATCAAGATATCATTGTTGAGATATCATTGTTGAATCTTTCGGTTTCTTTTCCTCTTCGTCGGAAAGGTTTAAGTTGTTGGCAAGCGGTGTACCATGATACATGATAATTGGATCTTTGTTATCGGTGCTGACATAAGCGGTATTATTGATGTCTTCTTTATACTTGACAACGAGTTCATCGGACTCGAGTAAGATTTGAGGATCGCTTTGAGGATTGAGATCAATGCTAGATTGGTTATAATCAGTTACGTTATCACCAGAAACAGTTATAACGTAGCCAAAATCACAATCAATATATTCATAAGACCCCGAAGGGAGAAAAAGATAATCATACGTCAGGGGTTTGAGGATTTTCTTCCACGAATCTGAGATCCCTAAATCCGAGACAACCAATCTAGTAGAGGCAGTCCCAATCCTACCCCTCGTGCTATCACTCTTTGTAGTGACACTTTTCTTCTTTTTGTTCTACTTTCTTGATGATGACAGATCTCCTGGTAAAATCTTCATCACGGGCTTAGTATGTTGCGGACTCCGAATAAAGGCTTTTTTTTATGCGAACTGGATCTTATTCAGTATTTTCTTGGATGATTTGCTCAAAACTTCATTCCATCCTTCTTTAGTATTCGTTGAAGCTTGCTTCAATGAATCCTGTATGTAATTAAGGACCATCTTGAGTACATCCCAAGTTGTACTCCATCCATTTGTATATGGATCGATTGGGGAGATTGGCTCGGCTGAAATCATATTTATGAAACCTTTTTCAGGTTCTCTTAAATATTCTTTCGGGATTGTTATGTTCCCTTCTTTCAGGTTTTTCTTGAGCCACTCCTTAAAGGCAAAGCATTTTTCTATAGTGTGCCCGAGCAACCGGTGGTATGGGCAATAATTTGGTTCATTCTTCTTATCCACCTTTTCAGGCTTCTTTGGATCTGGTAGTTTGAATTCTGGCTTCTTCATCAGACTCCTGA
>NW_018219923.1:13257-14369 GCF_001263595.1 Phalaenopsis equestris
GGATATTCTTTTTTCTGTCGCTTCAACAGGGATATTCTTTTATCCTCTGTTCGAGGTGCTCCCGCTAGTTGCGGCCGCTAGTTGGAATTATTATTCTGTTTCTGAGAGGACTGGTGATGTTCTTCTGCATATATCTTTGTCAGCTGCTTTCCTTTGTCAACGGTCACTACTACTCCTGATTTCTTTTTGAATACTCTGGCCACCTTAACCTTTTCTTGTGGTTCCATGTGCTTTATTTCCTCTTGAAGACTGTTGGCTTTACTGAGTAGCTTCTCAAAGGATTTGATGGTGAGTCCCTTGAGCATGAAAGCTACTGGCCCATGAATGCTCTTGAGCAGAATTTCAATTGCATGATGTTCCTGTAGCTGAGATTCACATTTCTAGCTAAGGTTTCTCCACCTCAAAATATAATCCACTAAAGTTTCGTTAGACTTTTACTTTTCCATTATGAGTTCTCCGATAGACACATGGTGTTGCGCCCTGATAAATCTTTTCAAAATCTTTTCACAAAAAGTTGTTCCAATTAAGAAAATGTTTTAACTGACCCGTTGGGCATGTCAGCGTACCAGTCGAAAGCAATTCCTGACAAACTGCTGATGAATTGTTGGCAGAGTAGAGCTTCATTCTTTCTCGTGTTGCCACAACTGGCTCGGAAATGCGATATATGCTGTCTGGGATTTTCAGGCACAAAACTCTTGGGGAAAGGTACGACATCAAACTCCTCCTGTAAGTTCTACCCTTCAAAATTGATGCACCGCGTTTGGATTGGGCTAAGGCTGGGATTTCTGGTCCCATCAAATATTATGAAGTTTTTAAGCACAAAACCCTTGGGGAAAGGTACGACATCAAACTCCTCCTGTAAGTTCTACCCTTCAAAATTGATGCACCGCGTTTGGATTGGGCTAAGGTGTCCCGCACTTGTTCAACCATTTGCTTGAACTCTTTTTCTGTCATGGCACTTGATGGAGAATCTTTCTTCGGTTTCTCATCTTTGTTTGCTGAAGTAGCCTCTCTTATTTCATCTATAATGTGTATGATTTATGGCTGATTTATCTCTGGAGTAGCCCATTTATTACCGTGCTTGTGATTGCCCCTAAATGGTGGCCATGGCG
>NW_018219924.1:0-2076 GCF_001263595.1 Phalaenopsis equestris
CTCTGCTTTGCTGCTTAATCCAATTTCAAAACAATCAAATTTCTTCATATCTGCAGAACTACTACCTACCTTGAAGATTAATAGAGTTACAAGAGAAAGTGCCATTTTAAACTATTGCATTCAAATGGAAAAACCCATTTATGTGGGGTCTATTATTTTCAAATCTGTTATGGGTTTTATCATGAATGGGCCAATATATGGACTTGGGTATCCTTCTACAATTTTATTACTTTGCAGTCAATCTCAAGTTCCATATAAAAGTTGGGAAAAAGTTTTACTACCTTGGGAGCCCATGATTCCTATTGATGCAATTTATATAGGGAATGGAAATGAAGCATTAGATTGTATTTTGGACCATTCATCACATGCTTCAACACCATTGATGCCACCAGCAATTGGAAGTTCAATATCATTGGAGAAGAGAATGAAGGAAATAGAAAGAGAACTACAGAGTATTATGAATGCAATATAAAATCTTAACTACCTTTTTGATCACCTAGATTGGAGAATGAAGGAGAACTTTGATCATACAAGAATATTTAAAGCAAGATTGATATAGATGTTCAAGTAAAATGGATGGATCGATGAAAATTTGACTGATTAGTTCCCGTACCGACCCTTTTACAATTTATATGTCCATTACCAATCTATGGGAGATATTAGAGGAGGAGAAAGTACTGAAGAAGAGGCAGGTTAATTGAAGAAGTTAGACTCTACTATTTTTAAATACTTATGCTTTAATGCAATTGTGTGGATTTGATTTACTTTACTTTGAATTATAACTTTGATTATGTGTATTGTTTTGTGCCAGCGTTCTAGTGGTGTGGCTTGATTTCAACGTGGAAATGTGATTAGAAAAATATATTTGTAAGAAGATGTGGAAATGTGATTAGAAAAATATATTTGTAAGAAGATGTGGAAATGTGATTAGAAAAATATATTTGTAAGAAGATGTGGAAATGTGATTAGAAAAATATATTTGTAAGAAGTGTATTTTCATATATAAAAGTTAGTTTGGTGTTGTTTGTGAAAATGTTAGTTTGTGAATTATTTTTAGATGAAGATTAATGTTCAAAAAGACTAAATAAACTTTGGAGTAAATTGAGAGAAAATTGAAAATTAAAAAATCAAAATAAGATTTTTTTTTTTGCCACTGGCGCCGATAGTGCCGGCATGGGCACCGACAGTGCCCTCAACCCTAACCGACCCAAACTCCTTTAAAATTTTCAATTTGCACAGTGAACACCATTTTTACCCCTTGATTCACCTTCAACCTCCAGTTTTTACACCTAGAGATTGCTATTGCTCGGATTTGAGGCGATTTTAAGGCAAACAAAGTTTGGATTTCATCTTGTCTAAGTAAGAGCTATACTTTGAACTCAAAATTTTTTATTTTCACTAAGGATTTATCTTACATTACCGAGATCCAAAATTTTGAGATTTTTTTTGGAAGATTTTAAGAAAATCCTTTAGTGAAGAACTCTTACTTAGTAGATTTAAGTTTAAAACGTTTCACATTGTAATTTTTTGAATTTTTGGGAATTTATTTGGATTTTATCAAATTTTTGTAGATTTAACATGACACCTAGAATGAGCAAAGGAAAGAGAAAGGTAGATTTTGATGATCAAAAGTTTGTCAATTACAAGGCCAACATTTGCTTCAATAGTCTATGTACAACTAAAAAAGTGATTCCGGATCGAGGAATTAAAAATCTGGGAGAGGAAGTTGAGAGATTAAGCAATGCTTGACAGTGAGAGAATTTCTGTTACTTCACTGCCGAGGCGATTATTGGTGTAGTGATGGAGTTCTATATCAATTTTAAGGAGACTTCCGAAGACTTTGTGTTTGTTCATGGGAAAGTGGTGGCATTTACTCCAAGGAAGATTAATGAATTTTATCAGTTGGAAGATGTGTATAGCTGCCGGTACAAATCATTTTCTACTACGAATGAGGTCTTGGATAAGGTTATTTCTTCTTTATTGATGGTAGAGGAACCTTGAAGGTGAAGGATGGAGTTAAGGTAAACTTTCCTCTTTCTAAGTTAAATGTAGTATTTAAGGCCTAACACTACTTTA
>NW_018219925.1:0-9851 GCF_001263595.1 Phalaenopsis equestris
GGCTGATCTTGAGAGTTAATACAATGAATTTGTATTTTTTTTAAAAATTGATGTGATCCTTTATCGAGAGATAATGAATGTCAATGTGTTTTGTTTTAGTGTAAACATCAGATTAATAGCTAGAGATATCGCAGATATGTTGTCACGGTATAGTGGTGTTGGATTTGATATTGACCTTGAATTGATGTAGAAGATGATGAAATTGGAGGATATTTGTAGCTGTTCCAGCAAGTGCGTTGTATTCTACCTTTGTGGAGGTTTTATCAGCTATGTTATCTCTTGATTGTCCAAGAGTTGAGTGTTTGTCCAAGAAAAGAGCAAATCCCCATGGTGAACTTCCGTGTATTCTTATCACCAGCCCAATCAACATCAACATATGTTATGAAAAGCATATCTCCTAGTTGAATGAGTAAACCAAAGTGATCGGTCCCTTGGATATATTTGAGGAGTCGAGCAAGAAGTTGGAAGTGACAGATTGTTGGAGTATGCATGTGCTGACAAAGTTGATTTTTTGTAAATTTATGTTTGGTCTCGTAATTGCGAGGCATTGGAGGGACCCTGTTAGCTGCCGTTAAAGGGTTAGGTTGTGAAAGGGATTGGCCGACTCTATTGGAGATGATTCTATAAACAATAGTTGTGTATTCACAACAATACATTCCTACATCCATGAAGTGTGGAGAAGCTTAGCACTTAACTTTGTTGGCTTATGAAGGATATATTTTATGAACATCAATGACTAGAAAGCATGATATGGGTCTTAGGTGTTTTAGCTGAAATTGTGAGTCTATGTCAGCGTGGATATAGCAATAAGGTTCTTACCACTAATTAACACTTCAACAACATAGATGATGACAAATATTATGGCATTTTTCTAGTTGTAAAGCAAAGGGGGGTCTACTTTGCTAATAGTGATGTCATTTTTAATAAAGAATGTGAATATCGAGGGTAGTAAACCATTGGCGAGGGGCTTATTTGAGGCCATTCATAACCATTTTAAGAAGATAAACATGTTTTGAAAATTAAGGATCATAAAAACGTAGTGGTTGATGCATGTAGATGGTGTCATTGAGATTTCCATGTAAGAAAGCATTGAATACATCAAATTGGACAATTTTTCAATTGAGGTGAAGAGAATGGTAAGTAGGATAATTATGGAAGGTATATTAACAAAAAGACAATATTTCATTGTAGTTGATACCAAATTTTTTCTTATAACCTTGAGCCCCAAGTCTCTCCTTATATTTAGTAATCGTGTCATCTGAATATAGTTTGGTGTTAGATAATCTTTTGAGCCTAAAAAAAAGGTTGTTTAGGAGGGAAAACTAGTGCCTAAGCTTATTATTATTAGAGAACATAGAATTTAACAATCATTGCTTGTCTCCAATGAGACTGTTTAGTTGCTTGAGAATAGCTTGTTGGGTCAGGTAGTGATCTACCCCAACAATTATCACAATTTATATAAATCTTGGTAATGACACCAAAAACTTGATATGCTCCCTAACAAATTGATTGAGTTCTTAAAATTATGTATTAATACTCACTATGGTTTCTCACACAAGTATACGTATCATTTTAGTAACATAGAACTATATTGAGTCCGGATTGTCGATCCCACAAAGAACGAAGTAACAAGTCCAATAAGAGAAGTTCTAGTCTATTATGCTAAGGTCTTAGTTTGAAGTGTCAATTAAGGTGATTTTTTTAACAACTGCTCCTAAATTACAACACTAAGTCTACACTAAATCTAACTAGATCAATTGGTTTGGCGAATATCAAGATATAAAAACTAAATTTCTCTTGTGATTGCATAAGTTGATTGTAGGATCGCATACTGGGAATTGCGAAAGTTGCTAGTGACAAATAGGAGTATATATCTTGTTTACCCTCCTCCAAGTGTGCAAAGAAGTTTGGTTTGACTTTGTAAGTGTTTCTATCCATCTTCCTAGAAACCCCGAAGTTATACCCATTAGAACATATCTCCTTATCTATTTGCATTCTTCTATTGATTACTTTTCCTTCACCCACTAGTTCAATGTGAAATTCCTTGTTGTTCAAGCCATAGCTCTCCCGAGTCTTTATGGGTTCACAACGAATTTTAACAAAATCATTTGGTCGGAATGGTAAGTAAGAGAAGCACCAAAGGAAAGATCATCACATTAAGGTTTAAAGATCACTTCTATAAGCATCATAACATCCTACACATTCAAATTATTCATCACAAGAGAAGATTAAAGGAATTCTACTCACAAAAACATGTTTAACACAATAGAAAATTTCATTAAATCAAAAAAAATCCATCAAATATGTGTTTAAAATAGAGACAAGTCAATAAAGAACACAATACTTTGTATTTTCCTCTGAAAAAGAGATGCATATCCCTCCAACAAAGCCTTCTACTATTCCTTGCAATACTTATACAAATCCCTTACAAAATGCACTCAAATCCCCTCTTCAATCTCTCAAGAAAAGGTAAAATTCTACAATCCCTACTCCTATCTACGACCATTTTACATTCCTGGAGAATTCCAAGACTTAGAAATGCCAAAAAGTCTCTTCTCCAAGCATCAAAATCTTTCAAATAACTCCCCTCATCATGTTAAAACTACTCTGACAGATACCAAAGCCTTGGCGCCTAGTCTGTAGGGCCTAGATACCACCTACTTGGGTTGTATGGGCAGTTCTGGCGCCTAGGTGCTTAAAAGCTAACTTCAAGGCACCGGTGGGCAGCGTCGCGACACCCTGAAGCTGGCGTCTAGGCGTCAGTGAGTTGGACTGCCTTTAGCTCCATTTTGCCTCCACTTCGCTCTGTTTCAGGTCTGATTCGCTCCGTATGTCCTACATGTTGTACCTACAAGAAAAACACAAGAATAGCTATCTTTAAAGTGTAGCTTCATCCAAAAAGAATTGTAAAAGATAAAGAAAATTCAACATGTTAAAAGACATCAGGTATAGTTTGAATTTGGTTCTAAATAATCGATTTCTCAATGGGCTTAAAGTTACCTATTTTTTGGGCGGGATAACGTGGGATGGAGTTGTGGAGCTTGAGGGGTTGGTGGAGGTGGATTTTCAGATATGATATATGTTATTGTTGGGGTGGTAAAGTGAAGGAGGAAGTAAAAGGAATCTTCATGATTTTTTGTGTGGCTCTTAGAAGGAGACAAATATGTGAGAAGAATTCATGACAGGTGTGAATCTACTGGTTGTGGTTTCGATGATGTTGTTAGTTTTTGGAGACATATGGAAATGTCTGTTCATCAAAAGCCACACGTCTTGAAATAATGTTCCTATCTGTGGAAGGGTTATAACATCTGTAGCCTTTATAGATGAGTGAGTATCCAATGAAGATGCACTGAACAGAATCAGGTGTGAATCTATGATAAGATTGTGGTTGTCGCCATGGGTAACAAGGACATCCAAAACACTCTTAAACGATTATTGGAAAGTAGTGTACCATGAAGATGCTAGAAAGGAGAGTTATGGTAAGTATTTTTATGGGCATTTGATTAATCAGGTTGACATCATTTAGAACGACATCAACCTATAGAGTATATGGTGAGTTAGCCTCATGTAACAAAGTATGAGTTGTCTCTATGAGATCAAAATTCTTTCATTCTATAACATCATTTTATTTGAATGTCCAGAGACATGAATACATATGAAAACTGTCATTCTCAATGTGAAAGGTGGTTAAGATTGTATTATCATATTCTTCGCCACCATCTGATCTTAGCATATTGATTTTAGTATTGAATTGAATATTGATAACATGTATTAAAATTTGATTTTTATGGATTGTTTCAAATATGACAATCATAGAAAAAACCCAACAAAATTGGAAAAAACATCAATGAATAAAACACAACTTTTTTATCCAAGATTACAAATGATTGAGGAGGAACCCCATACTTCATGTTCAAGAAGTTCTAGATATTTATATATACATCCTATAATAGATACAAATGGTTGTTTGTGACTTTTGGTAATGTTACAAGTAGCACGGGAAGGCTGATATGAAGGAATGTTTGTTGAACTCATTTTTTGGATGAGATCTACCTCCTTCTTCTTTTGTCCTTAGAACCTCAAATATAATCTTGAGTTTTTCTTAGAGCTATCCTAAAAGACTAGAGAGTAATTGAAACCCTAAATTTGAATCCAAACAAATCTTCACTCATTTAGTTTTATATACTCAATTTTAATCTTTCGTACTTTTTGTGTTAAGTTGATTGAAGTTTGGTTATTGAAGCTAAAGTTGAGTCTCCAAAAAATTAGGTACACTGCAAGAATTTATCTTATTATCGACGGTTAAATACCATCAATAATAATGGATAAACCGTAGATAATATATTTTTGACGGTTTAGCGAAGACAAAGTTCGGTAATGAAATTACTGACAGATTTAGCAATAGTTTAAATTAACCGACTAATATTTACTTTAGATCCCAAAATAAGTCATATTTGGTTGTAGCTTAACTGTCAGTTATATAAGCGACACAAGTATTCATAGGATAAGTATTTCACTTTTGCCGGAAAGGTGTCGTGGTTCCGTCGATAAAATGTCTTTCAACTGTCGGTTAACCGTGAAAATTTACTGACGTTTTGTCCGTAACATAAGTGTCTCACTTTGTTCAGATGTCACTTATTTGATAGACCATCGGAAAGTCATCTACATATAATCAATATGTCATAAAACTATCACAAACCAATCGAAAAACTATACCATTAGAAAAAAAAAAATTAAAGCCCTCTTTCAACGCTACAATCTACACACCTTCAATTGTAATCGTACAGTCAAAACACAACACAACACAATAACAAAACTAATTTACTCATAAATGATATACATAAATATAAGAAAATTAATTGAATTCAATCAAATGAATTGTACAACTACACAATAAAAATAATATTCGTCAATAATAAATTGTTTAATACACAACCAACTAAAAATAAGAGCGGTGAAGTGGAAGTGGATTATCATCCACATCCTCGTATGTCCTCTCCTCATCATCATCATCCCCACCTTCATCCTATACTGACTCATTCCATTTCTGTAGTTCAACACACTGCACCGCTTTGATCTCTACCCTCATCTCTGATCTCAGGGTAGCTAACTGGGCAACAATCTAATGATGCATCTCCTCTTGTGAAGTGGAAGTGGATGAATCGGATGTGATAGAGACCAGACAATCATCATAGGCTAGAATCTGGGACCCTAACTCTTCTTCTTCTCGTCGACAACCTTCCTTCAAAGGTCATCCTCAAAAGGATAGTGAGATGTGCTTGAACCACAACCTGACTGCAGATATTCACTCTCTTTGAGCCTTTTAAAGGCCTTCTACAAAACATATTATTAATTAATGTGAGAAACTAAACAAATTTTGATGATTATTTGAATTTTATACTAATTAATTTTGTGAATTACCCGTGATCTGTTGCCTACCCAGGACTGATCCGACTGCCGCTAATATGTGCGCTCGTGTAACTCTACAGTAGTTGGCTCCCATCCCTTCTCCAGTGTATGTCAGTGTAATAGAATAATTAGCATACATTTAATGTAAAATAATTTTTAATGAAAAAAAATAAGTCTTACCAGCCTCTTCTTATACTAAGTTTGAAGAAGCACTCCACTAGTGTGCTTCAAGGCCCCATGCACTCGCGATCAGAGCGGTGATTCAGCTTTGCCTATTTCCTCTTTCTCTGATACTCAAGAAAGTTACAGGCTCTGAGAAGTGCAAAAACACATCCTCGCCCAATCAAAAGGGGCGCTCACATGTTAGTTGTATATCGCCAAACTAGTCGTGTATACGATCTCTTGCCCTGTGCTCGAAATTCCTGCATATGTGTATGTCCTCCTCGGGAGGCCAGGAGCATTGTTTCTATAATTTGCTTTAGAAATTGATAGATTCATAAAAATAAATACATAATTGTAATTGTTGTGTTCTAGGTTTACCTTAAACTACCCAAATCATATATCATAGATTGTCATCAGGATCTCCCTTCAGGATAATGTTTAGTATCGTGGAGCCCGGTCCATGATTTGATTTGCCAGTTTTGAAATCTATGGAAATTAATTAAATTGCATTTAAGTATTTCCTTCTTCTGTTTGATTCTCCAACCATCCTTCTATTGGTGAATTAAGTAAAGCAATAATTATGATTACTTAATATTGCTTTCTCATATCTCCTCTAATCTCACTGTTGCTTTTTCTAGATTCACAAATTAAAGACTTTCCTTAATGGGCCTCCAATTGAAAGGTTTTAAAAGGACTATGGTTGGGAGAAGAAAGGCTATGTGATTAAGCTTACAGAAGAAATACTATCGCATGGTGGCTTCCTCCATCAACTCATGAATGTGAGAGAGAAGAGAAGGAGAGAGAGGGATAGAGAGAGGAGAGTTAATGCAGAATTGTTGCAGGTGACTTTGGGAAGGTATATTTGGTTGATGCAATAGCTCTGAACGTGCTGAGGATGAGAGAAGTTGATATTACACTCCATAACAAGAGCAAATAGACTTTGCAAAAAGGCAAGCAAATTCATGAGTTGAATAAAAACCTCATTTCTGTTGGGCAACTCAATGAGGGTGACTATTAAGTAGTGTTCTCAGATAGCACCTAGATGGTTACCAAAGGAGCATTAGTACTGGCTTGGGTAAGAAAACTGACACACTATATATGACTACAGATTTACTCAACACTGTTAGCACTTCAGTTGCAGAGAGCACGACAGATCTTTGACATTATAGGCTTGGTCACATGAATCAGAGTTATGCATAAATATTGCAAGATGAAAATTTGAGCAAGTGGGAGTTGGCCAAGTAGATCAAACTTGGGAGCTGACAAAACTTTCACCAGGGAAGAAGGCATTGCACAGCAAGTGGTTGTACTGAGTAAAGATTAAGCTTGATGACAGTAAGAGGTACAAAATTAAAATTATTAAAAAAGTCTTTCAGTAAAGGCAGGATATTGCCCATGCAGTCAGAGTTGTAAACAAAAACACAAGTAACCCAGGAAAGAGTTTGGAGGTACAAGGTTATGTTGACACTGATATGTCAACTAAGGGTGTTAATCTTGAGAAGCTGAAGTTGTGCTCAACTTCAGCTAGTCTTCTGGCATGAATACTAGAGTTTTGAGTTGTAGAGGTGGAGGATATCACCTTTGGAGAAAAGGGTGACACAACTAGTGGATGGTGCATTTTGTGTCCCAGTCTCTAAGTGAGAGAATTGTTGAGTATCATGAAGTTCAATCCACGATTTGATTTGGCAGTTTTGACATCTATAGAAGTTAATTAAATTGCATTTAATTCATTCATTCTTCTATTTGATTCTCTAAACTTCCTCATGTTGGTGAATTAAAGAAAGGAATAATTATGATTGCTTAATATTGCTTTCTCATATCTCCTCTAATCCCACTGTTGCTTCTTCTGGATTCACAAATTAAAGACATTCCTTAATGTGCCTTGAATTGAAAGGTTTTAAAAGGACTCTGGCTGGAAGAAGAAAGGGTATGCGATTAAGCTTACAGAAGAAATACTATCACATAGTAGCTTCCTCCATCAGATCTCCTTTTTGTGTTTTCTTCTTTTGTAAGGGCTCACGGGTAGTGAGAGAGAGGAGAGAGAGAGAGAGAGGAAGAGAGAGAGAGAAGAGAGAGTGTAGAGGGTGATCGTCGGTGTAATCCTCAGAGCAATAAAATCCTCTGTAACTCCATGGATGTAGGCAATTTGCCGAACCACGTAAATCTGTGTGTTTATACTGTGTTTTTTTGTTTTATAAATTTCTTGTTCTATTTTTCACTTTATTTCTCATTCTGTTTTTCACACAAGATAAGAATATCACTTGTTAATAGACTCAACTATTCAAATTAAGAAAGTTATGATATTTATTTGGTCTGCGACATTTCTAACAAATTGTTCGCCTATCTAACTTGAAGACTAGGTAGAGTTTAAATTATTTGGGTTACTAATTCTTCTATATGTGCAAGTCCCTATAGGCAATTACATTTTAAGCAACCAAAATCACTTAAAAAAAATCTTGATTCAGATTAGGGTTTTGTCTTCAAGAATTCAAATCATGATTGATCATAGGAAAATCAACTAGGAAAGGCTTAACGTGGAACAATCATTTATGAAATCCAAAGGAGCGAAAGGTAGGAGATGTCACATATATTGAGAAGACCTTGGTGACTTCCCAAAACATTATATGGTTTGGCTTTACATTTTGGAGGTGATGTTATTTAATATTTTACTCCTACAATTTAATTAAAATTTAAGATTTACATTTGCACGACATACAAATATGCAAATATCCTAAGAGGATAAAAAGAATTACATTGTACCAAACAACAATCTCAAGATTTTAAAAAGGGTTAGGTCTTATATCACAAGGCATACAATCATGTGAAGGCCTAAAGATAGTGTGAAGATTTACGTCTTGCTAAACGAGCAACATCAAAGTTCTAAGGATTTATGTTGTGTATGTCTTTGGAAAGTTTAGTCGAAGATCATCTTTTACTTCATGTTTTGTCTTCTCCTGCTCACTCTGAAGGTTGACAACAGTTTGATCTCATCACCATCCAATTCTATGAAAATAAAAGTGAAGAGAAAAAAAATCATGTCTCAGGAGGTCTATCCTAGATTCTTGTTATTTGTTTGTATGATCCTGTAAAGTGTATTTTGAACTGATGATGATTATTATTAAAGTGGTTAAAAGGCGGGATTTTTTTTATGTTAAACGATGCTGGTTAAAATCTCATGGTTTTGTTGTCCTGGAACCGTTGTTAGTTTTGAATGTAGTTAGTCTAAAGAAGTTGTTAGACTTGTTTAGAAGAGAACTCTTGTTAGCAACCATGGATTAACTCATCCAAAAATCCTCATAAATCCAAAAGAGTGAGTTATTATTGTTTTTTGTTTGTTATTATATATATATATATATATATATATGCCCGACCCATTTATATGCCCTTTTGAGGACATACATTGAGATTTTAGTTTACTAGAGCTATTAGATCCCCTAAATCATTTGGGAAAATGAAAGTGCCTCTTATAAACTTAATTATTAATACATATATATATATATAGAGAGAGAGAAATTTTAATTGCTTTATAAATTTTTATGATTTTTTTTTATTGGCACATTATGTAATTTTTTCAATATTGAATTATTGTGGAGTTTTGGTGGAATTTTTATGGGGTCTTGGTAGGAATGTTTAGGCGCATGTTTTGATTGATATTTGTTGGAGATTTAATGGAGATTTGGTGAGATTTCTGTGGATTATTTTAGAGAGATTTTGATTGTTGTTGTGGAGTTTTGACGAAGAAATAGTGTGGTTTTAAATGAGATAAATTGTAGGTTTGAAGAAGGTTTTAAAAGGAGGTTTGGATGAAGGTTTTAGTGAAGGTTTGGCGGTTAAGTGGGGTTTGGATGTAGATATTTGGTAGAGTTTGGCTAAGAATTTTGGAAGATTTTGGCTATGAATTTTGGTGGGGTTGAATGAAGGTTTTAAGTGTGTTTTTAGTTGAGTTTTGAATGAGATTTGGTGAGGTGATTTTCAATGTTTTTTTTTTTCTTTTGGAGGATTATATGTATTTTTGCAAAGTTATATTTTCTTACTCATTCCTTGCAAAGTTATATTTATTTTTTCTTATTTTGGATATTTTTTTTTTAATGAGCCCACAATACATTCTATTTAATTTTTTTTGTGAATCACCTACACACCACATAATTCTTATATATCTTCACAATTAATATTTAAATATTCATTTTTATACAATCAAAATTTTTATTTTTTTAATACAATCAAAAATTAATATCACATATAATGTTTAAAATTTTTATTTCATGTATAAAACACATCAA
>NW_018219926.1:0-2310 GCF_001263595.1 Phalaenopsis equestris
TCCCCCTTTTCTTTGGGGCCCTGTTTCCTTTCGGTCTTCCTCTCAGCCGAGCCTTTGAACTTGGTTCGGTTGGATGATACAACATGCTGGTTTACTTTACTTTCATACATTTTTTAGGTATTCACTTTAAGAGCAAGTGAATGATGAAATGTGAGCATGTTTTAGGATTTAGATTTGAATATTTGCTTAAAATGGTGGAGATATGGCGTGTTTTATGTTTCTTGCATCATATTTATGTTGGTAGCGATTTGGATAATTGAAGCATGGTTTTGGAATAATTTCTACTCCTCTTGCAAGCATGTTGGGATGTGTATTGTTAAACTTTCTGCTTATCTTTCGTTTAGCATGAGATATTGAAGAATTTATTGGGGCTTTCATGCATGCTAGGGAGGTTTCGGCTTTGGCATCTTAAGACTTGCTCTTGCTTAAAAATGAATGCTAGAGAGTTCATTTTATTTTTTTTATACATGTGTGGGGCTCGGTTTAGCTTCTCATGAGGCATCACCCCTGTTCAAATATCTGTTGGAATTGTTTCATGCTTGAAATATTTAGATATGCAGGTGATTCATCGGTTTGGAGGCTTGGTTTTAGCTTGAAATGGCTAGAACTTTAATTTTTTTTATGAAAGTCTGAAGTTTCATATTGCTGGGCATGGTGTTAATCTTGTTGGGCTCGGTTTTGGCTTGACTTGAAGTCACGTTTCTGGGTTTGAAACGGTTGAATCTTTAATGATTTATGGGAGTCTGGAGTTTGATATTGTTGGGCTCGGTTTTGGGACTTGAATGGCTCGGCTTCAGGCTTTTGTTGGTGCTCGGTTTTCATTGCAAAGGTAGGAGATGTTGCCCTTTTGTTGAGGTGTTGAAGTTTTCTTTGCTAGCTTTAAGAAGCTCACTTTGGGCTCTTACTGATTTTTGATTTGTTTAGAGGTGGCTGAGATTTTAATTTCTATCAAAACTTGAATTCGTATCAATGTTTGCTTTGTTTGGCCTCTGCTTTGGCTTCGGTTGGGGGGCTGTGTTTGTTTTGTTTAGCCCCTTGGCCTTTGTTGGGCTCGGTTTGGCTTTGGTTATGATTTTTGTTGGCTTTAGCTGAGAGCTCGGTTTGCCTTGCCTTACCCTTACCCGATAGGTGCTTTGGATGTGGTTTGCTGGCTTTAGTTCCTACTGCTACCCGTGAGGCCCATTGGAGTTTCTTGAGTTTAACTTACCCCATCTTGTTGAGTTTGAATCATTTGAATGATTGTAGATAAATCAAACTTGTTACTTTGAAAGATTGGTGATGTTTTGTACTCTCCTATGTATATCAAAATTTGTAGAAAATTGATTTGGGTTTGTCCCGGCCATGAGCCTCATTTGTTGTTCATTAGGTTTGCCTCAGCCGTGAGTTTCCTCCCCTTCTGTGCCTCGGGTTTGTCTTGGTCGTGAGTCCTACCTGCTGTTCATCTCTTTGGAGTGAGCTCAATCGTGAGCATTTATTTGATTTTGTGGGAAGATTTTTATGCTTGTTTGATATGTGAGGTTATGGATTAAGTTGGAAGTCGGAAGATTTTGATATCAACTTTGGGATCTGGGGAGGATTTGCAAAGCTTTATTTAGGAGAGAATTTGGTTGATTTAATTAATCCTGCGTTCTTAGGGCTTGGAGAGTCAGTGCAAAGAGATATTTTATGTTTGTTAGGAAAGACCTGGAGCCCTACTTTTCCAGGTCTTTTCGATACGATTTTTGAGAACTGATCCAATCTCCTTTTCGGTGTTTTAGATGGATCAGTGTCTCCTCTCTCTCACCTCATTTTTGTTCTTTTTTTCTTTGCTTCTGGGTTCGAATTTTTCGATGCTTATGTCTGATGCATAAGTGTCCACGTTTAGCCTTTTGCTATACGTGAAATCATCAAGCAAGGTCGCAAGTAGTCATTTTGGGGCGTACGGTGTTGATGATAAAGGCACACCGAAGATAGAGCAGAAAGATGTTATATCCTATAACATCAAGATCCAGGCATTTGATGAACAATAGGATATGGTATCCTTCACCGACATAAGTCCAGCGGGAGTTGGCTCGAACATCCTCAGGTGATTGGCAGCCCCATGCCCGACAGTGTAATCGACTCGTGGACAACAAAAATTTCTAAAAAATATATATAAGTTTTGATAAACTATTTTCAAACAAAAAGATACTTTTCTACGAAACAAAATTGATAACTCTTCTTTGCATGTCTAAAATTTGTATGCATGTTAAAAAATATAAAACATACTTTAAATTTGGTTGTCCACCTGACGAATACCTGTTTAGGCTGGGAAATAGCCCTTTAAGTGAG
>NW_018219926.1:2436-3103 GCF_001263595.1 Phalaenopsis equestris
CCCATACGAGTGCTTGCGGTCCCCCATCCGAATTTTGTCTTTTTGTTTTATCGAAGCTTTGGGACAGGGCACTCGTGTTACTTTTTCTTTCTTTCGGGATTTCCCTAAGAGTTTTGAGGATTTTCTTTTACTTGAGTCTTTTTCGTTGATTTTTCTCGAGTTTTCCACTTTTCCTCGAATTTTCTGGATGACGTTCTCTTCCGGACTTTGCTTTTTGAGATGCATTTAGGCTTGCTATACTTAAGGAACATCGGATCTCACGGGCGTACAGGTTTGTTTTACGTTTTACAGCACTTAATTTTCCTGTTTTCTACCTGCTACCGTACTGTAAAACATGTTATAATTTTCCTGTTTTCTACTTGTCACCGTACTGCAAAGCATGTTACACTTGTTCTATTTCTACCTGCTGCTGTTCTTCATGTATAGCATATCATAATGCTCCTGTTTCTACCTGTTCCTGTTCCACGTGGATTCTATTGTTTGTTCCTGCATTGCACACTTTATATTATATAACTTCAAGCATGTTTCCTTTTTGCATAGGATGTTTAGAGGACTACAACCATAGGGTCGTTTGATTTAATACCATAACTGGACACCCTAGAAAACTTAAATTCGTCATGTCGGAGAGCTTTGAGCTAGCGCAGTGGGCAGCACGGTCATCTTCAAC
>NW_018219927.1:0-764 GCF_001263595.1 Phalaenopsis equestris
CATTGTCAAACCAAAATGAAATCTCAATTAAAACCGAAAGTAGTTCAAAACAAAAGATAAAATCTTATTTCAAATTCTCCACCAAACTCTTGAAGTTCCTTTGAATCTCTTCTCTTTTACAACAATCTTGACTCTCAAAATAAAACTAAACAAAAAGGATAAAGTAAATTTTTGGTGCCTGAAAAATCTCTCCCTTTTTAAGCACTTGTCAAAATTTTAAGCACACTTTCAAATGTCTCAACTTCCTTATTTTATAAATTTCCCAAGAGGTGCCTTGAAAACTCTTCAAAATGTGTCCAAATTCGATGCATTCTCCAAGGGATTCCTCCTTTTGCAAGTCTTTTAATAATATTTTTGTTCTTAGTGCCTCTGATGCTTAAGCGTGTGGCCCGTGGTGCTTAGCCAGTAGGTGTCTCAAATACCTCTTCAAAATTCGACCAAATGAAAAAAAAACACCAAATAACTGCCTCTGGCGCTTAAGCGTGGGGCCTCTGGCGCTTAAGGGCAGCCTTCTTTATAGCGCAGCCTTCTTTATTTAACCGGCGCTTAAGCGCCGGATCTGGAGCTTAGGCGCCAAAACACTTTTGCACAATTTTCACCTCTTTGTTCCAAATTTGATCATTTTTCACTCATTTTAGCATTTTTCACCATTTTAGTTGTACCTGAAAGAAAAACACGCAAATACCTTTCATTAATGCGCAATATCTCAAAAATAGGTATAAAAATTCATCTTAAAACACTATATATTTTAGGTGTATCAAAAT
>NW_018219928.1:0-463 GCF_001263595.1 Phalaenopsis equestris
CAAAATAAAATAAAATAAAGGTGGTCGGTGGCGACAACGGTGGTAAATTTTGGTGGATGGTTGTTGGCCCCTCTCTTGGAAAATCTAAGTCTTTTCTTATAAAAATCCAAGAGGTACCTTGGTGTCTCTTAGAAAAGGTGTCTCCGCTCAATGAATCTTCTAGAAGTTGCCTCCTCATAAGCAAATTGAATGAATTTTCATGTCCATGGGCTTTTTCCCACGTTTTTGTCAAAGGTTGCTTCAAATAGCTCTTTAAAATTCTGCTCCAATTAAATATTTCTTCAAGTAACTAACTTTGTCACTTAAGCACGAGGTACTTGACGCTTAGGCGCAGATCATCTGGCGATTAGGTGACCCAATTCATTTTCACACATTTCTTCATTTTTGCTCCAAATTTGAACCTTTTTCACTTTTTTTAGTATTTTCACCCATTTGATTGTACCTACAAAAAAATACACAAATA
>NW_018219929.1:0-345 GCF_001263595.1 Phalaenopsis equestris
AATGGATGTTATAATATATCTGAGCGAATGCCATTCTAAGACTACTTATGAAGATAAATCTGAAAAAAAAGAGTTGGAACACAAGCAAGAAGAGGAATTGGATCAATGTGTAAACCTTTTAAGGAAGATTCAAGTTATTTTCAAGAAAGTTTTGAAATTTTGGGCACGATAGACAAAGATAAATCATTTTGTCTATTTATTGAAAAACCTGTAGAACTTGAGTTGAAATTACTTCCTGAACATTTGAAATATGCCTTTTTAGGAGATTCCTCTACTTTACCTATTATAATTTCCTCGAAGTTATCAAAGGAAAAAGAAGAAAAGCTGATGAAAATTTTGAAAAAT
>NW_018219930.1:0-1125 GCF_001263595.1 Phalaenopsis equestris
TTGCATCCATATCGCTTCCCTCATCGCCTCCTTGACTGTTATGTACTCAGCCTTTGTATTACATACTTGATTAGATACATGATGAGAGGTCATTTCGAGGCTCACATTTAAACAAGATCCACTTGTTGAATGTGATACATTCTCTAAATTATGAAAAATATTATGTGCGGATGAGATATATGTGAATGAAATGTGAATTTGTAGTATTGTGGTGCAAGAACAACATAAGACTACTAGAATATCACCAATCAGCATGTACCATGTTCGCATCCAATATTCACTCATAAATTTCAAGAAGAATTAATGCTTGCTAGAAGATTCATGACGATAGAGCAATAAATTATCGTCTTAGCATTGCAGGAGAGTCAAACATACACCAAGAAAATATAAAACATCTATTAGTGACACCAGAAGATTTTATGTGGAAAACCCGTAAAGGAAAAGACTACGGGAAAGAAAACCACATGGTCTGACCAAGCTGAAGAGTTCCATTATAAAATGATAATTATAGTTGCAACCACCTATCCCACAGGCGGAACCTATCCCACAGGTGGAAAATGTTTTTAAGGTCTCCCAAGTTACAATAATGACGTACGAATGAACTTGTTGCAAAGAACGAACGTTGACTGATGATAATTGACGACGGTTGACTAGTGGAGGTCGGCGGTGGTTAAAGTGATGCTGGACTTCATCTAGTTCGCAAAGCTTCAAGTTCTTTCTCAGGTCTCAAATTCTTCTTTCTTCTGTCATGAGAGGGGTGAAGCTTCATTTATAGAGTTTAATTAATGCAGAAATATGAACTACTTTGATCGAACGGTCCAAAAAGTTTCTTTTGATCCGACGATGTTTGATGGAAGAATTGGGCGATATTTGGCTCTTTGGATTTATCTTATCGAGACGCTCGATTCGAATATAAACTCAACGGATTATGAATCCATTTGACCTTTCAAGTATGGTATGATATCTAGATAGGGGATTCATTTGACTCGGAATTGACCAATTTTAGTACCATTGAGTCCATCCCGTTGAGTCCATCAATTTGATTATGAGTTTGTTGAAATTGAAGCTCCTGATGACTTTTTATCAAAGATTTAATGTTTCTTGCTAAAAAAAAGGTGTATCGAG
>NW_018219931.1:0-1871 GCF_001263595.1 Phalaenopsis equestris
CTTAGGGTTGACCCTGGGTGTTGGTCTAAGGCTAACTCACTCCCTTTCAATCACTTACACTCACAATCACTCATTACACTAAACCCAGAATTTCTTAACTTTGGTCCATTGAGCCTTTGGGAAACTCATGCAGATGGTCCCCTAAATCTACTAGCCTTAGGTCCATGATAGAGGACCTAAAATGGGATTTCCATTGGTCCATGACTTATTGATGGTGGTTGGCACTCGAACTCTACCAAGATACCCAACCTAGCCTTTTGCCCCTAACTCCCCCAAATTTCCTAATACCTTTGGGACCCCAAATTTGGCAAAAATTTCCAAATCTATCCAAAATACCCAACCTGGTTCAAAAATCATTTCAAACACTTTCAAAACACCCAAAAATACACAAAATCACCAAAATTGACCAAATTACCAAAATACCCCTCTTCAGCCAAAAATTCCAAAAATTCCAAAAAATCCTAAAAATTCCCAAAACCTCACAAATATTCTCAATTTCATTTTTTTGAACTATGACATGATCCAGTTTGGCCAATTTGACCATTTTAGATAAAAAAAACCCAAATTGCCCTTTAAAGGCCCATATTTTCCCCAAATTACCCCAAATGTCTATCCAATTGGTCTCAATTTACCCAAATTTTAATTCTAAACTCAAATTCACATTTTATATGACCAATCTACGCTAAATCCAAGCACAATTAGTCCATCATTTGGACCCAATTTTGATTTAGATCAAGACCTCAATTTTGGCCCTATAACTTGGTTCCACCAAATTGAACCCATAGCCCACTCAATTAGCCACAATTTGTGTTGAAAAACCTTCATAAAATCCCCATACAACAAAATTGACCTTAAATTGGCCTTGGTGAAACCTGAATTTCATTTGATTTCAACCTAAGTTCAAAAGCCCCAAATTTTCCCCAAATTGGCCATGTCTCAAAATCTCACCAAATTGAGGGCCTTAACCCCAAAATTTTCACTCCATCCCTTCATGAAAAATCTTCAAAACATATTCCTTGATCATGTGGAACATTCAATTTGGACTTAGTCCAAGGCTAGCCCAACATGCCCAAATTGACCAAATTTAAAAAAACCCTCAAATTGACCTACCAATTGAATCCAAAATCACTTCAACCCTTCACCAAAAATCTTCATAACAACCACCTACACAATATTGATCAATCAGTTGGGTCAATTGAAATGGATAACCTACCCCAAACCCAAACTTTGATCACTTGAACCCATACATTAAATATGATAAAACCACCTTAAAGAAATCAATTTAAGTCCACCTCAGCCATTGGTTAGACCCTAAGGCTGAGCCAAAACCCATCTAACCACCTATGCTAAGACATGGACCAAAAGCTCCCCAAATTAAGGGATTTTATTTCCAAAAAATGCACATGCTTAAGATACCTTTACCAAAACTAAAACTCATTGCATTTAGTTGCTTTGACAGATTCCCCTGGATGTCATGAGCACCTAGCCACCTCCCCCTGCCGTGATCGACCGGCGTAGTCATCGGAGAAGCTCAAAACCATGAGCCACCCCAATGGAACTTCACCGAAATCAAACCTAGAGGCCAGTTCAGCCAAATCAAATTATGGATATCCTCTGCCATCCACCTAAGCACAACAATGCACTCAAATATTTGCCTTGAGAGCCACCCCAAGGCAATTTTTATAAAAACTCACCTCCACAGCCAAGGAAGGTGTGCTAAGACACAGCCATGGAAGGTGTGCTAAGAATTTTTTAGATAAAGAGCCCGAACTTCTCACAGAGCTTCTTTGAGATCCCCGCAGTGCAATCCAACCCTCTTCCCCATTGAATTCCACAATGGAAACTCAATTTTGAGCTCAAACCTCTGCCAA
>NW_018219932.1:0-1460 GCF_001263595.1 Phalaenopsis equestris
CCTCTCCGCCTAGCTCTCTATCATTTTATGTTTTTATTCCCTCTCACTCTTTCACTCCTTCCATATTTCTCTCACTCTTGCTCCTCTCTCTCATATGCATCTAGCTATATTTTTCTCTCTATCCCTCTCAAATCTTACTCCACTCTTTCTCAGTTTATCTCACAATATCTATCACTATATTTCTCCACAACTCTATATATCTTATCTCCCTCTCTTTCTCTCCCCTCCCTCTCCCGCTCACTCCCTCTCCTTCTCTCTAACCCTCTCTCTATCCCTCTATCTCTCTCCATTCTTTTCTCGCTCTTACTTATTCTCTCTAGCTTCTTATATATATCTCTCATGATCTCTCTCCCTCTATTTCTCTATCTCATTCTAATTCTCACTCTCTTTATCTTTTTGCTCTCCAACCCTCTCTCTCTCCCTCTCTTTGAATATCTCTCTTGCTCTTTTCTCTCATTCTTGTCACTTCCTCTCTATCAATTTCACTTCTTTCTCTCTCTCTATCCCTACCCCACTCTAACTCTATACACACATCCAAAACCTCTCATGAATTATCTTTAGTCATTCGTCTCTTTCTTCCCCTCCAACCCTTTCTTTAACTCTCTCTTTTTTTGCTTCCTATCTTTACCCATCCGTCTGTATCCGCCTCTCTCTTCTTTAATTTAACTCTCTCTCCATCTCTCTCTCTTGTTCACTGTAACCCTCCCTCTCTTATATCCCTAATTCTCTCTTCTTTCTTTGTTGGTTACTTTATCTCTCTTTTTCTCTTTCAAACCTCTCTTTCTTCTCCCCCTCACTATCTCTCTCTCTTTCTTGCTCTATCCCTCTCCCTATCTCCCTACATCTCCCTTTCTCTTTTCCTACTATCTCTTCTTTACTCTCTTGCTCTCTCTCATTATCTTCATCTCTCTCTCACTATCTCTCTTAGTTGCTTGCATTATCCTTTCCCCTGCACTCTTTCTCACTCATTCTATTTCTATCTCACTTCCTCTGTCTCTGTCTCTCTCTCTCTCTCTCTCCCACTCTTGATCTTTCTCACTTCCTTGCTTCTCTTTTTACATTTCTTGGTTGCAAGCGCTATCTTTTCCCCCTGCACTCTCTCTCACTCATTCTACATCTATCTCACTTCCTCGCTCTCTCTCTCTCTCACACACACACACACTTGCTTTGCCACTCACCTACTCTCCCTCCCTTTACTTGGATACCTCTCTCATGCTCACTTTACAAATTTTTTAAATTTTTACCGAGCCCATTTTTCTATTCCTCTCTTACTTATCCTTACATTCTATCTCCCTCTCACTCTCTCTCAATCTCTTCTGACTCTCTCCATCTACTCCCTGTTCTCTCACTCCCTTATTTTTTCCCTCCCTTCCTCCTCTCTTAAGATCTTACTTTATAGTTCTCTCTGTCTCTTGTCCTCACCCAAAATTTTTCTTCTTCTTTCCTCTATATTGTTCATA
>NW_018219932.1:1926-4452 GCF_001263595.1 Phalaenopsis equestris
ATCTATGTTTCTCTCTATATCCTTGTTTAATTATCTTACTATCTCTCCCGTCATAATTTTCCCCCCTCGCTCTTCCTTCTCCTCCCTCTCTCACTCCCTCTTATTCTCTCTTCTCTCGCTATCTTATTTTTCTCTCTCAATCTCTTTATTTTACTCATATATTTCTTATTCTCACTCTTTCTTGGTCTTCCTATCTCTTCCTTTCTCATTCACTATACCATTCTCTCACCCTCTCTTCCCTATTGTTATCTCTTGCTCCTCTCGCACTCTTTCTCTCGCTCTCTCCTCCCTCTCTTCCTTGCTCTCTTCTCTCTCCCTTAAGTATTTTGTCTTTCTCTTCCATGCCCCCTATATTTTACTCACTCTCTCTCCCTTCTCTTTCTACCTCTCTCACCATTCCTCTCCTTCTCTCCCTCCTTCATTTCATCTCTCTTTCTCTCTTACTTTCTCACTCTCCCACTAGCTCTACCTCTCTCTCACTCCCTCTCTCTTCTCTCTCACTATTTCTTTCTCACTCTCTCTATCTCTCTCCGTCTTTCTCTGTCTCATCTCTCTCACTATTTCTTCCTCCTTTTCAAGCTCAATCTTCATTTTCTCTCCTTTCCATATCTAGCTCTATTCCACTCTCCCTATAGCATTGTCAATATAAAAAATCTGATTTTCAATATCAAACTATACAGAATAAGTGTCACCATTACTATTTCTAACTAAAAACATATGATCAGAGATCAAACTTCAAAGATTCCTCCTTTCAAATAAAGAATTTAGATAATGAATATTACTAAAACTATAACTGTCCCAACTAGGAATCATTTTATCTGCATTTTTTTGAATAGTTCTTTCTCACTCTTGCTCCTTATTACTCCCTCTTTCTCTTGTTCTCTCTCACTCTCTCCCTTTCATTGCCTTTACATATTTCTCTTTCTCAATCTTCTCATAGATTCTGCTTCCTTTTCTCTTTTCTCCCATGCTATCCTTTTCCTCTCACCCTCTCTTACAGTCTACATCAATCAAATTATGTCTCACTCTATTCAAATCATTCTCCACCCTCTCTCTTAGTCTACATCAATCAAATTATGTCTCACTCTATTCAAATCATTCTCATTTTCTCTCTCTTCCCTATCTTACCTCTCACTCTCTCTATCTCTCTATTGCTCTTTTCTATCCCTCTCTCTCGTTCCTCACTCTCTCCATATAATTAACTCTATCCACCTCTCTCAATCTCTCTTCTTGATCCTCACTCTCTCCATATCATTAACTCTATCGACCACTCTCAATCGCTCCTTCCCTTGCTCTTTTTTCTCAATCTCTCACTCTCTCTCTTTCTGCGCTCATTCTCACTCTCTCTCCCTCTCTTTCCTTCATGGTTCTCCCACTATATATACTTATCTCTTGCCTTCTTTTTTCTCTCTCCAGCTCTCATTTCTCAATCTCTCTCGATTGATCTCCTTATGCCTCCCTCACTCTCTCACTACATCTCCCTCTATCTCTTGCTCTCTTTTGCACTCTCACCCTCTCCTTATTGTTCTCTCTCCCACACCCTACCCACTCCCACTCTCTCCCTCTCCCCCATCTCTCTCACTCTCTATTGCTCTGACACTCTCACTCACACTATCTCTATCTTTTGCTCCCTTCACACCCACACTTTCTCCCCATCTCTGTCTTTCTTGCTCTTCCTTTCTTACTCTCCGTCCCTCCTCTCTCCCTCTCCATTGTTCACTCCTCTCCCTCTTTATCACTATTTTCTCTTTCTACTTGACTCTCATGCTATATCTTTTAATTTCTCACTCTATCTCTCTCACTCCATGACCAATCCCTATTCACTCACTCTTTCTCTTTGTCAATAAATCTCTACCTAACTCTCCATTTACTCACTCTTTCTCTCTTTTTTCTCTCTCTTCTCTCTCTCCATTCTCTATCTCTCCATCACACCCTCTCTCACTCATTATTCTTTATCTCTACCCCTCTGCATCCCACACACTTTCTTAATATTGTCTATCTTGAGTGAGAGAGAGGGGCAAGAAAGATAGAACAACAGATAAATACAAAAGAGAGAATGAGGGAAGAGAGTGAGAGAGAGTGTGTAAAAAAGAGAGATAAAGATGTTTGTGAGAGAGAGAGAGGAAGGGAGTGAAATAGGGAGGGAAATAGTGAGAGAAAGAAGCGTAAGCGAAAGTGAGAAATAGTGAGAGAGATAAGAAGAGGGAGAGAAGAAAGCAATACAATAATAGAGTGAAAGGTGAGAAAAGAGAGTGAGCGATAAAGCAAGAGAAAGAATAAGCAAAGAAAGAGAGAGAAGTAAGAGTGTAGAAAAGAGAGCAAGAGAATGATAAATAGAGAGAGATAGAGGGGGCGAGAAAGATAAGAGAGAGAGGGAGCAACAATAAGAGAGAGAATGAGAGAAATACAGAGAGAGGAGAGACTCAGGAAAGAAAGAGCAAGAGTGAGTGAGTGAGAGAGGAAGACATTGAGTGAGAAGAGAGGGAGATGGAGAGAGGGAAGTGAGAAAGAGGAGAAGAAAGAGTG
>NW_018219932.1:5034-8506 GCF_001263595.1 Phalaenopsis equestris
TCTCTCTCACACATTCTTTATCTATCTCACCCTCCCTCTTCATTCTCTCACTTTCTCTCTCATCCATCCCTCTCTCCTCAATTTCCTTCTTTCTCTTCTCCCTTGGTCGCTCTCTCCCAATCACTCTCATTCACTCTCCGACACTTTTCTATCTCTCATTTCTTTTGCTCTTTTACTTTCTTTCTCTCTATCCCTAGTCGGCTCACCAACTTCTCTCCATTTTATATTTTTCCCTCCCTCCTCTCTATTTGTCTCTCTTTGTCTCTTCCTACCTTTCTCTTTCTCCCTCTCCCTTCTCTTGCTTACTCTTCTCTCTCCTTTTTATGCTTACACTCTCTCTTCGTTTATCTTCATTGCTCCTTTTCTTCTCTCAAAAATTCTTACTCTCTTTCTCGATCATTCACTCTGACTCTCCATAACCCCTTCTCCTTCTCAATTTTGCACTCTCCGCCTCTCCCCCATCCTTTATTTTCCTTATTTATATCTCTCTCCCTCTTTCTCGCCCTCCCTCTCTCCTCCATCTCTCTAAGTCTCATTCTTGTCCTTTTCCTCTCTCTCTTTCCCCTCGCTTTTCTTCTCTCACTCTCCCTCCTTCTCTGCCTTTCTCTTTCTTTCTTTTTATATTTCTCTTCCCTCTGTCTCCTTCACTCCCTCCTTATTTCTCTAACTCTTGCTCCTCTCTCTCTCTCATCTGCACCCAGCTATCTTTTTCTCTCTATCCCTCCCACTTTTACTCCACTTTTTCTCAATTTATCTCTCAATCTCTCTCACTCTATTACTCCACAACTCTGTATATCTCTCCATCTTCTTCTCTTTCTCTCCCCCTCCTTCTACCTTTCACTCCCTCTCCCTCTCTCTCCCCCTCTCTCTATCCCTTTATCTCTCTCCATTCCTTTCTCCCTCTTTCTTATTCTATCTATCCCTCTATATATATCTCTCATGCTCTCTCCCTCTCTTTCTTTATCTCATTATAATTCTCCCTCTCCTTATCTTTCTTTCTCCCTCTATCTAGCTCTATTACTCTCCCTCTTTGTCTATCTTGCTCTCTTACACTCTCTCTCTCTCTCTCTTTTATTAACACTCTTACCTCTTCTCTCATTCTCTGTCACTGGCTCTCTCTCAATTTCACTTCTTGCTCTATCTCTCTCTTCCCACTCACACTCACTCTCGATCCCTACCCCACTCTAACTCCAAACACATCTCCAAAACTTTCCAACACCTCTGTCCCTTTCTTCGCTTCCTATCTTTATTCATTCTTCTCTCTCTTCCCATCTCACCCTTTCTTTAACTCTCTCTTTTTTGCATCCTATCTTCACTCATTTATCTCTATCTACCCCTCTCATCCTTTCTTTAACTCTCTCTCCCTCTCCCTCTCTTGTTTACTCTAACTTTCCCTCCCTTATCTCCTTCCTTCTCTCAATCATTTACTTTCTGTTTCTTTTTCTTGTTCTCTCAATTCTCTCTCTTTTCTCCCTCTCACTATCTCTCTCTCTTTCTTGCTCTATCTGCACTCTCTCTCACTTATTCTATATCTATCTCACTTCCTCAATCTCTCTCTCTCTCTCTCTCACACACACACACACACACACTTACTTTTCCACTTACCAAGTCTCCATCATTTTTTTTGGATACCTCTCCTATATTCAACTTCTATTATCTTTTATTTTTTACCGATCCCTTTTTTCTTTTCTTCTCTTGCTCACCCTTACATTCTATCTCCCTCTCACTCTCTCTCACTCTCTTCTAACTCTCTCCATCTTCTCTTTATTCTATCACACCCTCATTTGTTCCCTCCCTTCCTCCCTCTCTTAAGCTCTCTACTTTGCATTCCTCTCTCCGTCTCTCTTCCTCACCCTATATTTTTCTTTTACCTCTCTCTATATTGCTCATATTTCTCTCTCCCCTTCCCCTTCAACTGTCACTACTCCCATTCCATCCTATATCTCTCTTGTGCTCTAGCTTTCTCCTTCACACAATAGCTTCCATTATTGATCTCTCTCTCTCTCATGCTCCCTCGAGCTTGTTCTCACATTCTCTCTACTATTTCTATAACTTTTCTAATTTTCTCTCTTTCTCTCTCTCTCTCAATATCTCTTTATCTCTCTCCCTCCCAATCCTTTGTTTGCTCCATTTTTCTTATTATTTATCCCTCTTTGTTCTAATCTCACAAACATTCTTCATCCCAATTCTCTCTCTTCCCCTTTCATGCTCTCCCGCTCACTCTCTCAATCACTCTCTTCCTCTCTCACTATCGCTCGCTCCCTCCCTCACTCTCTCACTTTTGCTTTCTTTTCTTCTCTCTATCAATCTTCATCCCTCTCTTCCAATCCCTACTTCTTTGCCTCGCTTTCCCTCTATCTACCTTCAACTCCATCAATTTCTCTCCTTATATCTCACCTTACATCTCTCTCTCTCTCTCCCTCCTTCCGTTTCTCTCTCTTTGTTGCTTCCTCACTTGTCTCTCTTTTCTTTCTCTGTCCCTTCCACTATCTCTCCTATTCCTGTCACCCATTCTCTCCCTCTCCCCCTTTTCTCTACCTCGCTCCCTTTTTTGTCCCTCTCTCCTCGCAAATTTCTATTACTCTCTTTTTTATCTCATTCTCTCTTGCTTTACCTTACTCCCAATCCCTTTCTCTCTCTCCCTCTCTTGGACTATCTTGCTCTCAATCCCTTTCTCTCTCCCTCTGTCTCGCATTTACGCTCCATTTCTTCTCACACTCTCTCCTCTCCCTCCCACGATCCCATTCTAATCCTCTCTCACTCTCGCTTCCTCACTCTTGCTCTCTTTCTATAACTTTCCTTTCTCCCTCTATATCTCTATATTTTTTTCTCACTCTAGTGAGATCTCTCGTTTTCTTTATTCTCTCGCTCCTTCCTCTTTCTCCCTCTCTCTCTTCCTGTAACTCTTCCTCAATCACACACTCCCTCTCTCTCCATTTTTTTCTCCCTTTCTCTTACTCTCTTCTTTTTACTCACTCTATCTTCTACTCCATATCTTCTTTCGCTTTTCTTTATCTCTTTCATACTTTCTTCTCTTTCTATCTCTTTTGTTCTCCTTTTCTCACTCTTCTTTGTCCCACTCGTAGCTCTCTATCTCCATTCTGCCCTCTCTCCCTTCCCTTCTTCTCTCTCCCTTTCACTCACATTATCTTTTTTTGACTCTCTACTCTCTGAATCTTCTCTTAATTCTCTCTATTCTCTCACTCCCTTTATTTCTCTAAGCTCTTAGTCTCACTCTTCATGCTTTCTCTCCCCCTTTCTTTTACTTTATTTTGCTTCTCTCTCACTCAATCTTTTGGCCTCTTTTTATCTTCCTCTCACTATTTGTATCAATCTCTTACTCTCAATCTTCTTTTTCTCTCTTTATTTTTCACTCCCTCACCCTCTCTATCCCTCTCTTAATCTCTGTCACTCTATCTACCTTCTCTTTTTTACTCCCCCTCTCACTTTATCTCTCTCACATTCTCCACCA
>NW_018219932.1:12166-12708 GCF_001263595.1 Phalaenopsis equestris
TCTCTCTACCTCTCATATTCTCTCTCAATTTCTCTCTATTTTCTAACTCTCTCTCCCCTTCTCTCCCTCTCTTTCTCTTTTCCTCTCTCATTCCCTCCATCTATCTCTCTCTCTCAGTCTTCCTCTGTCTCTCTCTCTTTCTCTCGTCTCTCCATCTTCTCTACCCTAATCCCTCCCTTACTCCCACACTCTCTCTTTATCGCTCTCCCTCCATCTTTCACATCCTTTATCTCATTATCTCACTCTCCTTCCCTCCCTCTCTTTTTAAAACTCTCTTTCTCTATCGCTCTCACTCTCTATAACTCTCCCACTCTGTCACTCACTTATTCTCTCTCGCTCTCCATATTCTCTCATTTATTCCCTCTCACCCACTCTCTGTTTCTTTCTCTATCTCTCCCTCATTCCAACCGTCAAACACTCTCTCCCTACTTCCCTTTTCCCCCCTCTTTATGTCATTTCCTCTCTCTATTTCCCTCTCCCTCCCATCTCTACTCTCCCTATGATCTCTCATACAATTTCTCTCTCTCATTCCCTCTTGACCT
>NW_018219932.1:14134-14859 GCF_001263595.1 Phalaenopsis equestris
CCCCATCTCTCTCCACTCTATACTGCTCTCTCTCCCTTCTACTCCAACTCTCTTTACCTTAACCTCTTTATCCACCTCTCCCACTCCCTCTCACTCCCTCCCTCTCTCCCTCCCTCCTTCAATTGCTTTATCTTTTTATTCTCACTCTCCCTCCCTCCCTCCCACAATCCTACTCTCTCTTTCCCACTCTCCCACCCTCCTTCAATTCCTTTATCTCTTTATCTCACTCTCCCTCCCTCCCTCCCTCTTACCTCTCTCTTGCTATATCCCTCTCTTATCATCTCTCTCACTCAATCTTCTTTTTCTCTCACTCTCTGTCATTGGATCTGTTTCTCTCTCCCTATCTCTCTCTTTCTTGCTCTCTCTCTCTCCCTCTCTCACTCTCTATCTATTTCTCAATCTATTCCACATTACAACCCTCAAACGCTCCCTCTCGACGTCCCTTTTTCTCCTCTTCTTTCTCTATCTGCTTTCCCCACTCTCTCTATTTTCCTCGCCCTTCCTTCTCTACTCTTTCTACCTTCTCTCATACATTTACTCTTATCTTTCTCTCTCTACCTCTCATATTCTCTCTCAAATTCTCTCTGTTTTCTGACTCTCTCTCCCCTTCTCTCGCTCTCTTTCTCTTTGTCTCTCTTTTTTCCTCCATCTTTCTCTCTCTCAGTCTTCTCTATCTCTCTCTTTCTCTCATCTCTCTTTCTTCTCTACGCTAATCCCTCCCTTAC
>NW_018219933.1:0-321 GCF_001263595.1 Phalaenopsis equestris
TGTTGACTATACAACTATTGGGAATACAACTCGACAGCACTATTCCCCATTAGACCAGTCGTATAACCATTCATTTTATCATAGGTGGCATTGGCTCCACCTGTTCATGCTGTAAGATCCCCGGAAGATTTCCTTGTTGATCTATTTTGTAATTATAACAGCAGCCGCATTGTATCGTAATGCGACCTTTACCCCTCATCCATTTTCTAGGCTCTGAATATGTCCTTCCAGATAGCAATCCGCCTCTGATTTGGTGGTCATACACACAATCAAGTACCTCCCGTTATTCTATGGGAGAAAAGACCTCCGTATATAATTCTA
>NW_018219934.1:0-590 GCF_001263595.1 Phalaenopsis equestris
AAAGATGAAGCTATACCTAAAATATTCAAAAGTCTTATGAAGAAGCCAGAGTTTAGAATATCATATTCAAAGAAGCCCAAAGAGGTGGATAGGAAGAATGAACCAAATTATTTCCCATACCACCGGTTGCTAGGACACCTATAGACAAGTGTTTCGTCTTTAAGGACTGGCTCGAGAAGAACCTCAAGGAAGAGAACTTTACAATCCCAAAAGAATATTTAAAATAACCTAAAAAAGGTTCCATAAACATGATTTCGGCCGAGCCAATCTCCCCAATTGATCCGCATACTTGAACAGATGGATGGAGTACAACTTCGGATGAACTCAAGAGGGTCCTTAATTAGAGGGTCCTCAATCAAATAGAGGATCCATAAAAACAATCTTATGCGTATACTAAAGAAGAAGAATGGAATGAGGTCTGGAGCAAATCATCCAAGAAAATACTGAACATGATCCAGTCCGCTTCAAAATAAGCCTCCATTCAGAGTCCGCAGCATACCAAGCCCGAGATGAAGGGTTCGTCAGGAGAGACATCATCATCAAAAATTATCAAGAACAAAGAAGTAGAAGAAAAGTGTCACTACAAAGAT